>NC_083331.1:45602719-45904537 GCF_963455315.2 Globicephala melas
ATTCAGGCCAAGAACAACAGTGGTCTAGGCAAAATTAACTGCATGGACAGTTAACACTTTCAAGGAAAATAAAGATTACTGTTAAGAATATAGAATAGCGAGCTGATGGGAGTGATGACGCTGACCATTTTTACGATCAATTTAAAGAATATCAAAAAAAAGCAATCTGCCCATTTCATTAAAATAACAATATTGGTATTTGGGAGAAGTGCATATTTCTAAAATGTCTACCTTCCAGTAGTCCTCTCTCATTGATACATATAGTATTTTATTAGAGATGATTGATGTGAAGCTCACTGTAATTTCAAAAATTCATAGAATATTATTATGTCATGAAATCCATGCCGAGAAAGCAATTGCAGTTATAAATCAAAAAGACAACTCATATGGACAGGTCATATGGTAACAGGTTCTCCTTGGAATGGTATCCTTAAATGTAATTTATTCAATAAGTAACTTAAAGGTTACGTATGATGAGATGGATCTCTTGCTCAAATAACTTCAAAATACTGTTATATTCTAAGAGTAAGAGATTAATTTTCTTGGAATTTAGAGATACTTGCATTTATATTCCTTTGAATTAACATGGTTCTGTATAACTCTTCTGAAATGTTTTTACCCTAATATAATAATCCCCTAGAAGGATTTCATTAAGCAATACAAGATAATAAATAATACAAAAGGCATTTACTGCTTTAATTTGTGAGTGAAGGTATCCAAATAGAAGAACAGACTTTGAAAACCTTCACAATGCTACATTTTCACATTTAAAAAATAGTTTTCAACTAGATGTTTTAACAGGGAAAAGAACCGCTCAAAAATTGACTTCTAGGGAATACGTGTTATCAGAGGGATTAAACATTTTATTGACTTTAACATTAAATACTATACATGTTTAAAGAGAATCTTGATGATATAGCATCGCATTTTTAAGTCTAACCCAAAATAGCAACTTATAATCTCATAGCCCTTTGGAAGAGACAAAGAGTCTTACATCACCTTTTTTTTTTTTTTTATTTTAAAATTTTTTATTGAAGTATAGTTGAATTACAATGTAATGTTAATTACTGCTATACAGCGAAGTGACTCAGTTGTACATATATATGCATTCTTTTTCATATTCTTTTCCATTATGGTTTATTACAGGATATTGAATATAGTTCCCTATGCTATACAGTAGGACCTTGTTGTTTATCGATTCTGAATATACCAGTTTGCATCTGCTAGTCCCAAACTCCCAATCCAGCCCTCTCCCACCCACCTCCCCCTTGGCAACCACCAGTCTACTCTCTATGTCCCTGATTCTAATGCTTAAAAACTCCACGCTGGGGCTTCCCTGGTGGCGCAGTGGTTGAGAGTCCGCCTGCCGATGCAGGGGACACGGGTTCGTGCCCCGGTCCGGGAAGATCCCACATGCCGTGGAGCGGCTAGGCCCATGAGCCATGGCCGCTGGGCCTGCGTGTCCGGAGCCTGTGCTCCGCAACGGGAGAGGCCACAGCAGTGAGAGGCCCGCATACCACAAAAAACAAACAAACAAAAAAAACTCCACACTGTTCCTTTAAGTCATATCCTTACATCTCAGGAGGCAAACTCAAATCATTAGAAAATATGTATTTAGAAAAATAGTTTCTCCACATATATTTGCATTTCTTAAATGAAAACTAATGGGAATATGTTTGATTGAATGATATTCCATCAAAGGATTTGACATTAGGAGGCATTTCAGCGAATTAAATATGAATCATAAAATTCTACATACCATAAAGATCAAAAAGTAACCGTCAACATGAGAAGATTGTATCAGGAGAAAAATATTTTATTTGAGCTAATTGGAAGATACAAAAACAATTTTTTAAAAACTGAGAAAATGATTACAAACCAATTCCATAAATATAGGGAAGGGCTCATCATTCCCAGAATTGATGTGTTCAAACTGAGAGATAAATAACTGGTATTCTATTTGGAACAAGGCAAAAGTCCTGTTTCGAGAATCATTGTAATAAAACTAAATAGCAGATGACATCTTGCTATATATAAGACTTTGCAAAGCGTTTTGTGATACATTAGCTCATTTGTTCTTCACAAAGTCATACCAAGTAGGAGATAAGGCAGATCTTATGATGTTTGGTTTATACATGATAAAGTTAAGTATTTCAGAAGGCAGCTTGATGTAGGAAAATAACCAATAAATTGGAGTCAGAAATTTGAATTGAAAACTGTCTCTAGCACATAATAGTGAAATTTTGGACAAGTCTCCTAGCATTTTTTCCTCCTCTCTAAAATGATGTTTTAGGTACTAGTATCTACCTTGTGATGACTGAGGCCAGACAGTGTTAGCCACAGTCACATTGCTAGAAGTGATGAAGAAGAGAATGAAAGCCAGACTTTTCAGTTCCAAGTTAGGAGCCACACCACCATGTCATGTTGTTTAAAAAAATTATATGTCTTTAAAGAAAATCATAACCTACTCATTGTATTCTAAAAGCAGCAAAGATAAAAGAATCAAATCCATTTAGGCCTTCTCTAGGAATTCAGCTTATGGTAACTTTAGTTAAAATGTGAAATGGCACAAAAGTACATCTGGAAATAGTTTAAACTACTGTATATATATCCTTAGCCATATATCAACAAGTGAACATGATAAAATGCTCTCAAATTAATTATACTGACTACTTCCTTAATGAAGTGCAAAAGTGTTTGCGTAATCTGATTCAATTTATTGAATTAGGTTACAGTTTTATCATTTTGAAAACTGGCTTATTGTTTACAGTATATGTCAATTCATTTCCAATAATTAATAGCACAACATACAGCTATAATCAATTGAAAGCAATCTTCATTTTTAAGGTCCACTAGCATTTGCAGTGTGCATATTTCTAAAAGCAATATATGACTACGACAGTTTGAACACATATTATAACAGTAGCAATGATATTTCATATCCATAAGTCTTATTCTGCCCAAAAATAAAAATTTATAAAAAGAATTTATTGTCATTAAGCCCTGAAAAGTAAACATGTAATAACCAGATTTTAATGTTCACTACCTCTACTGGGAATATCTATAGAGTGCACATTTATATGAATTTGAATTTGCCAAGCTAAGACTTCTTAAACCTAAGCTATACTTTTTTTTTTTGTTATCAATTTTATTCTTAAATCCAAAGGAATGAGCATAGAGAGTCAGCAATCATAGTCAGTAACACTTGGATCAGCCTGTTTAATTACGATAATAACACTTTATCTTTGTCTAGCTTCATCATTTACAGAATACTGTTATAAATTGTGTCATTTGACATTCATGGAAATTTAATGAGAAAAATAATTTTGACATAATGAAAAGATTCTTTTTTTATAGATGAAGGAAATAAGGATCAAAATATTCGACTGGCTCAATTATTACACTTTTTAAAAGTTGTATCTTTGGAAGATTTCCATAAATTTCAAGAATTGACAGGGAACTATATTCAATATCCTGAGATAAACCATAATGGAAAAGAATATAAAAAAGAATATATACATATGTATAACTGAATCACTTTGCTATGTAACAGAAATTAACACAACATTGTAAATCAACTATACTCCAATAAGAAAAAGAGAAATGACTCCTCCTTGGAGACTTTATTTTTTAAAGTGGAAAGTCAAATCAAAGAAATTTACAGTAAAGTTCAAGGTCTTTCATTTAAATCCCCTTAAGAGTCATATTTTCTGCTATCAATTCTGATGATCTTTACTGGTTAAAATAATATTATTTTTTCCATCCATCATTCCAAATCCCACCACAGCTAAAAAAAAATTATCTTATATAATATTAAATGATTGTCATTTTCTCCTATCAATCTTATAGCTATGGACCCCTTCACAGAGTACTCTTAAAAGAATGTCCGTGAGAACAAAGGAGGAAAAAACATTTTAAAATTTCTTTTAATTGGAAAAAAAATATTTGTGAGCCTACCATAGTCACAGTCTTGCCTATGAGTTAATATTCCATCCATGAAAACCAGTGTAACAAACAGTATGATAGCTTGTAGATATGAAGCATTCATCTCAAAAGTAATTTTTAAAAATTACTCAATAACTATGAAAGAATATGAGTATAAAACCCTGAAAGGATGGATGCCCTTTAACCAGAAAGGCACCATGTC
This sequence comes from Globicephala melas, assembly GCF_963455315.2. Lineage (NCBI taxonomy): Eukaryota > Metazoa > Chordata > Mammalia > Artiodactyla > Delphinidae > Globicephala > Globicephala melas. The sequence continues at coordinate 45,606,867 of NC_083331.1, forward strand.
AAGTTTAGAATAATTCAAAGTGAAATAAAATAGAATCATCAAATTTTATAACTAGAAGGGAACAAAATTGCCTTATTCAATCTACCTCCCTCCAATGCAAAATTACCTTCAGATTTGGCTGATGGTCCAGCAATGAAGGATTTTTTTTTTTAACTATTACACTTTTGTACCGTGAACAATATAGCCCATAAAAGTAATTAAACATAAGTACTATGGCTAACAACTTTTTACCCCCCTTTCCTATTGAACCCTTCTGTCAGAAGGAAAAATTAAGGTTTTATGAGTAATAAACTTCACTTTTAGATCGTTTTCCTTGCAGCAAGGCTCTTTCTTATGGAAGCCAATGCAGACCTCTCTGTAATTACTGTTTATCAGTTAAATTTCTGTCCTTGGAAGAGCACAGTATGAATCTACTCTAGCATCCACCTTCAGACCCTCTATAAGTCTTCTTAAGACTAAACATCACCATATTTCCAAAACCCTATTTTCTGGGCTATTCTCTTAATTCTCACAGTCTGTCAATGTCCTACTAAAAATTGCAATGCCGTAACTGAATATAATATTCCAGATGTCATCTGAAGTGCAGAGTAAAATTGTATTGTTGTCACCCTTTCTCTGGATTTTATATTCCTATCCATTAAGCTTAGATGTATTAGCACTTTCAGAAGTTCTATCACAATGTTGTTGTTTTGTTTTTTTTTTTAACATCTTTCTTGGAGTATAATTGCTTTACAATGGTGTGTTAGTTTCTGCTTTATAACAAAGTGAATCAGCTATACATATACATATATACCCATATCTACTCCCTCTTGCGGCTCCCTCCCACCCTCCCTATCCCACCTCTCTAGGTGGTCACAAAGCACTGAGCTGATCTCCATATGCTATGTGGCTGCTTCCCACTAGCTATCTACTTTACATTTGGGAGTGTATATATGTCCATGCCACTCTCTCACTTCATCCCAGGTTACCCTTCCCCCTCCCCAGGTCCTCAAGTCCTTTCTCTATGTCTGCGTCTTTATTCCTGTCCTGCCCCTGGGTTCTTCAGAACGATTTTTTTTTTTTTTTTAAGATTCCATATATATGTGTTAGCATACGGTATTTGTTTTTCTCTTTCTGACTTACTTCACTCTGTACAACATTGGTGTATACGACTGCATAACCAAATAAAATCTTTCAGTGTTTTTTATGTAGAATGTTTTCAAATCAGGTCTTAAGTTCATTCATGACTAGGGCAATGAATGTTTTAGGAAATCGAATTCAGGTTTTATTAATACTGCTATTTTTCTGACATTTGCCAAGTTTATTTGAAATGTCTGGTCCTGTCAACACTTGCAATTAGCAACTCTACTTCTTTACAAAGAAGAGCATAACGGTGTAAAATGTATCTCCAATATGCATGGAGAAAATATAAAGAAATTTCAGCATGAAATTTTAAATCCTTAATAACAAAGCTAGATCACTTCATTAGGGGAAGAAACTGAAGCTTGGAAGTTAGCCAAAGGGGGGAAAGTCTATCAAAGACAGAGAAGGAGATTAAACAAAGAATTCTGTTTATCTTGTATGACTTTTTGTTCTACAACATCTTTAGGAATACTCAAAATATATCTATAGCAGAGTTGGTTGTTTTTCCTGAATGAACATTATTTAATGTATTTCTCACTTCCCTTGGTTAGGGAAGGAAATAAGATAGTAATAGCACCTCCTACGGGTCAAGAAATTAGAGCAAGCAATAAAAGACAACATGTGACATTTTGTATAACCAAGGGACTAGAACCCTATATGAGAATCCCACAGATAAATGGATAATCCACAAAGCTCCCGCTAAATCCACACACCATCCACCATCATAATCAAAAATTGACTCTTAAAATCTGATTTGCTTTTCTGTAAATAAACTTCTCTTCTGTCAAAGGAGGCATCATATTACTAAAAAAGAAGCAAATACCTTGCAATTAGTCAATTAAGTATATTAGCAACTTCGTTACTGCAAATCTACTGAGAGAGAAGTTTAAGTAGATTATAACTGAGTCCAGTCCAGTGTAGGCATAAGAGACTACAGAACTCAATAGAAACTGGGAAGAGGGAAACAAATTAGGGAAAAAAGGACTGTAATTTTCTTCTAAATTAAATAGATGAGAGGCCTGTCCAGAAGTCTAGTAATATGTGGTTATGTAATTAAATCTAAAATAACAGATCTTCCCTAAGAGATTAGAAAATAAAGATTTTTATAAATTTCTATGCTAGTAATAAGCAGGGCATATTATGATTTGACTGAAATGTTTGATTATGATGTGTATATAATATATACATATATAATGTATATTTAATAAATATATTATCTAATCCCTCATACCAAAGCTATATTTGCATTTAGTTATATTATGAGCTACATTTTATTCACGTATGGATTAAATTAGTTCTATATCAAGATACTGTGGGTACAAGTACATATATGCAGGAATTTTAAAGGCTAGTATGTTCTATGTTGCCATTTTATTCCTGAAAATATTGCTTCTTTAGAGCATCAGTCTAGAGGTATAAATTTCATCAATGGATGATGACAATGCTTAAATGTAGCCATCATAACCCACAAACAAACAAATAAATAATGCCCTCCATTTCCCGAGTGCACCTCCTTTAGGCACTAGACTCGGCATCTTTAATCTGGAGCCTAACTGTACTTAATAGGATTTTATAAGCTGCATTATAACACCAGTGTTTAAATTTGTAACTCTGAGGCATAATCATGTCTCTCAGAAATCCTTTGCTAAACATATATTAGCCATATTCATTGAACAAATATTTATTTTGAATATCTGCTTTGTGGCAAGCCGTATTATACATAATGGGATACTATAGTAAACAAAAAATCACCAAAATCTGTTGGTATGCGTTTCTTCCACACCACACTTGGGCCCCTCATAATATCTCAACCAGGGACTTTCTGGGTGTGCAAGGCTGATAATGACCCCCAAAGTTATGCCCACATCCTAAATCTGGCAACCTGGGAATACCACTTTATATGGATAAAGAGTCTTTGCAGATGTGATTACGTTGATGATTTTGAGATGGCGAGATGATCCTGGATTATCTGATGGACCCTAAATACAATCCCAAGTATCCTTTCAAGAGACGCAGAGGAAGAAGTTATACACACACATACACACACACACGCACACACACACACACATACACACGACAAGGTAGAAATTAGAGCCACAAACCAAGGAAAGCTGGCGGTCTCCAGAAACTCAGAAGCAGTGAAACAGAAGCTCCCAAAGAGCCTCCAGAGGGAGTGTGGCCCTACCGATAGCTTGGTTTGGCCCAGTGATAGTTGATTTTGAACTTCTCCAGAATTCTGAATTAATTTTTATTTACTTTAGTCACCAAGTATGTGGTAATTTGTTACGGCAGCCACAGGAAACTAATAGAGTGTTCAATACAAGTTTTAAGACTAAATACATTACATGATGAAGTTTGGTATTAGGCTGGCCTTCCAAAATGGGAAAAAGAAGATATATTACTTAATTTTTCTCTTCAAGAAAAATTTAAAGGGAAACATACATGAAATACTGATAAGCTAAATGCATTACCCTCAAAATGTCCAGTGATTAAACTTTCACAAATATTCCCTACATATAAATTTATGAAAATGCATACTTACACATACTACATAAACTTCAGTGGTTTAAATAGTTTGTATCTTACTTACTCTTTGAGTGAGACATTCAATAGATTACTATGTTTTAATTTGTGAGTGAAGATCAATCCATTTGTGACTGTTTTACTCGTGCATTTTTCTGTTATGCTTACTTGTAAGTCTCCCCAGGGAATACAATGCATTTGTTATGATACACTTCTCAATATGCAAAACATATTTACACACTAATTTTTTCCTCAGAAGTTGAAATGCTTAATGAATTTAAAATATTACAAATGCTGATACTACAAAAATAGGTAGTTTGGATGTTGTTGTTGGTTAGTTGGTAATATTTAGCAAGAAAAATAAAGAATATAAACTTTGAAAATATGTCTTTGAATTATAAATCCACATGAGAATACTTTCTTATCATCTTTTTTTTTTTTCTTTTTTAAGAAAAGAATGTTTCAATGGGATGAACTCTGGTTAATATTGCCCTGGTCTAGTATTATTTTCAAAATGGTAAAATTGCATTTATAAGTTCTTACCTTTTAAGCATAGTGCATGTGTGTTCACAATTTCTTTCTTTTTTTATCCTGAATGCATATTGATTATGTGCCTACGAGGTCACAGTGAGAGAAAAGATGTATCTAAGAAGCAAAACTATGAATCATTCATTCATTTAATTTGAATATATTTGAAAAAATGAGGTAATGGATAAGTTTTTTAATGTTAAATGCAAATATCTGAGACTCACTGAGTTACTTCTTAATACTTACATGAAAACTGTATTTCAAAACTAGTTCGCATTCTACCCTAAAGATAAAATCAGTAAGTTGGCCAAATATGCTCTCCAAGTTGCACTCCTGGCACAGGAGGGGAGTATTTAGAATTCTAAATAACCCTTTCCTTAATTGTAAAATACACATGATTCTGTAAAAAGTATGAATATTATTGGAACTCTGTTGCTAGGATGAATTTATTCTAAACTGGTATTTATTTTCAAAAATGATTTATGACATGTGCTCAGTCCAAATAAATGTAGGGAGCACTACAGGAGGTGTTGTGTTGTGAGACTCGACAAAGAGACTTCTTTCTTTCATTAACTTCCACTTCTGGTTGCTATGGCATCCAGTGACAACCATAAATTTGGAAATTATCACCATCTGCCCACGCCCCCTTCAAAGGTTACACACAAGCCCACTTGAACAACCAAAGTGGCAAACAAAATCTCCATAAGCAATCTCAAAGTTTTTTCTTTTCATATTATAGATACTTAAATACATAATCTTAGAGCTGGAAAGACACTTTTTAAAAATATAAAAATAGTCAGAATTTTTTCTGCAAAACAGATTCCTCAAGGAAAGATTATTATTTAACTCCAATGTTCAATTGTTGAAAAGAAAAATGAGGGAATGATTAGAAACAAATTGACAGATTTTTATAAATTGTCAAAATAAATAAATTTTTTCACAGGATCAATTTTGGCAATCTTGAAGGTAAATCTGCATCTTTTATGCTTTTCAAATGGTAATACTTGGAGTACAAAAATCACAGTTCAATGTTTATAGTCAGTCGATGATATAAATCTTAGAAAGGATTTGAGATTTGAGGGTGGGTTGTTTTCTTCTTTCTTTGTTTTTCTTTTTATTTTTTGAGATCTATATGTTTGTTTGTTTGTTTTGCTAGTTTTAGAAAAATGATTTCCAAGTCTTTAAAAGATACTGATATAACTATAGACTCCTGGAAAAAAAATTTTAAACTCAAACTCACAGTCAAAAATATAGTAGAAATGTCCTCAAACTAGTTTGCTTAATGTCAAAAATGTTGACATATAAGTTCTTCATTGTTTTAAAAAAATAGCACATTTCATCTTTCCCATCTTGTGGGAAAAAAATAACATTTTATTTTTAAAGAAAGTAGCAAATATAAATAAAGTTTTGGGACAAAAATTCTACATGTCCATATTGAATTATATTCCCCGAGTAAAATTACTCCTTGGGAGAAAGTGTTACATGCTCTTGAGAACTATAAGATTTCTTTAAGATGATCAAATTTCCAGTTAATGTTTTAAGACAGTGAATGACATTCTCCAAGGGATGAAGATATTATTCTGTATTCTCTAAAATCTAAACTTCTCCATCTAGAAAAATTTTGTGTAAAAAGAGCAATCATATTGAGTATAGTAAGACAGCACAATTCATGTGCAACAGTCAAATATATGGCAGCTTCAAATCTTTGGACAAATGCATAAAAATTGAATTAAGTGAAATAGGCAAAAGTGAGCTTACACGCCCTGTTTTAAAGACATTCCCTGGGCTCTATAGAGTATTAAACTGTCCAAAAGCCACTTCTTCAAATCTAATCTGCTCTCCTGTTGAGTCTCCATTTCTTCATCTTTCTCTGGAACATGACTCATGAAGGTCTGTTTCAATGTAATGCTTAATAAGCTTGAGAGAAACCCTGGTTTCTGGGCTCACAACATATCAGGAAGAACAAAAGTTTAAAACGCATGTATGAGGAGACAGCAAAGCAATTGAAATACATGAAATGATCCTGCTTCAAAAATGAATGTCCATAATAATGTGTCAAGTTTAAGCTATCTTCAGTATCTCTGTTCACCAAGCTAGGGAATTGTGTAAAATATTTCAGAAAGGGATCTATCAAAAATGACTTAATATTTTTTTAACATCTTTATTGGAGTATAATTGCTTTACAATGTTGTGTTAGCTGCTGCTGTATAACAAAGTGAATCAGCTATACATATACATATATCCCCATATCCCCTCCCTCTTGCATCTCCCTCCCACCCTCCCTATCCCACCTCTCTAGGTGGTCACAAAGCACACAGCTGATCTCCCTGTGCGATGCAGCTGCTTCCCACTAGCTATCTATTTTACATTTGGTAGTGTATATATGTCAATGCCACTCTCTCACTTCGTCCCAGCTTACCCTTCCCCCTCCCCATATCCTCAAGTCCATTCTCTACATATGCATGTTTATTCCTGTCCTGCCCCTAGGTTCATCAGAATTTTTTTTTTTTTTTTTAGATTCCATATATATGTGTTAGCATGCAGTATTTCTTTTTCTTTTTCTGACTTACTTCACTCTGTATGACAGACTCTAGGTCCATCCACCTCACTACAAATAGCTCAATTTTGTTTCTTTTTATGGCTGATTAATATTCCATTTTATATATATGCCACATCTTCTTTATCCATTCATCTGTGGATGGACACTTAGGTTGCTTCCATGTCCTGGCTATTGTAAATTGTGACTTAATATTTTGATTTTGAGTTTCAGCTTATGATCTTCAGTTGTTTAGAAACTTCACTTACCCAAAGTTACTTTATGGTCTTAATTATGTGAGGTGCTGCTATTCTTAGATTCTGATGACATCACCTTATCTCACCAATGCTTAGGTAGTGAAGTATTTATTGTTTTCACCTTAAAATATTGGCAGGCAATTTGGAACCAGACCTTTTCTATTTTAATACAAAAACAATCTAGAATACTTTTCACCCAAAATATAACTGTGATTAGTGAGAATCAACACAAACTTATCAAATGTAAAATAATGATTGTTAAAATGATTATTTTTTTAAAGCCCCAAAACGTATTCATTGAGAAGTTAAGTCAAGACTCTTCTGTCTTTCTTCTAGCACACCTGAGTCTTTCAGTCATAAAACATGAAAAATTAAGATCTTCTTTCCATCTTGACTGTAGTACAAACGTCCCACCCCCGCCCCGGCCAAATCTGCAAATCAGGAAATTTTATCTAGTTAAATAAAAACAGTTAAGCCTTAACAAAACGCTACCTATTCCTTTTCGAAATATCAAATTTGAAATTAGAATTTCAGGCAGTAGGATTCAGTAGCTTGTGAATCATGACTAAAGTAAACGAATAGAAATGATGATACCTGCTCTGTAACTGGGTTGTTTTCAGCTATGGATTTTACTTTTCTGTTTCTCAATTTTTCATCTGCAAACATTAGCATAAAGATACAACTCTTCTTTGGAATGTGAATTATTTACTTTTAAGAACCTTTGGTACCTTAAAAAAATGTTAAATATATAAAATGAATAACTTCAAATTCAACTCAGTGGGTACTTGATAAAGGTGCACAAAAGTGAACCAACTGTTCAGACGCTGCCACAAAAATAAAGGTGAGTTAAAAGAGCCATTGCTTCCAGGGAGCTTTCAACAAAGTATGGAATGTGAAATAAGATACCCATGATTATATTACAGCCTAGAGAAAGACAAATGTTACAAAAGAAAAAGCAAACATTTATATGGGAATTCAGAGGAAAAAATTAAGACTTTCTCCTTATCTTGCCAGATTATCTTTCCTGTTTCAGTCGTGTGAAATGACAATTAGCTGTTTATACATCTATCTCCTCAATAAACTTTCGTGATGGCAAGGATTAATAAATACTATATGTTATATAATAATAATATCATTATTATCATAATTTTAATTTGCTCTGAGTCTGGATGAAACATGGAAAGTGGGCAGACATGTGTAAGTATATAAAAGAATTAATGAACACATCCAGGTGGTGAAAATCAAATGAGCTGTTTTTGCATGCAGCACATTATGAAAGTTGTTTATGGTACAGAGCTTTTGTGGTCGAGACTATTCTTTTACTTGTACATTTTCAAAATTCTAGTGATAAACATCCTTCAAATGCTTCTAACAGAAATAGTTTGGGAGAAACAGGAGATATTTCTATTTGGCATGGTTATAGTCTTTTGTTTGGATGCATGCTAATCTATTTTGTGAGTTTTTGTGGAATGAAATATAAACTTAGAATCCAGAGACCTGAGTTTGAATAACCACTGCCAGTGACCAGCTGATTGACCTTGGGAAAGTTACTGATTCTCTCTGAGCTTCAATTCCTTAACAGGAAATTAGGGATAAGAATTTGTCATTTGATATTAGCAAGAGGATTAATTAGAATAACTCCTAGAACTGTGTTCAATTAAACTTCTTTAATTTTATTTCAAATAAAGAAATGATGATAATCATAATGCAGTTTTGAAATAAATTCTCATCAGTAACATTATCTTAGTGTGAACAAAATATAACTGATGAGGGTGAATATCTATGGCACTGGCTGATTTTGAATATTTTCGGCATCAATAGGTAGCACACTTACCTGTTGGTGGGATTATCCCAGGAGACATAAGGCCTGGGACAGAATGTGGCATGATATGAGAGTTCTCTGGGGAGGTGACACTTTGAGTCCTCTTAGGAGGCCTTCCAGGTCTAGAACTGAAACAAACAAACAAAAAATTTTTACAATTAAGCTGTTGTCTTACACATCATTTCAAAGTTGTTTCAAGTGGTAACATGGACTGTAAATAAATTTGTTTCAAGGACAGTTGCTTTTGCAGTTAGATGTAATAGACTTCCATCACTAATTAGATTACATGCTGAATTCATTTTCCTCATTGAAGATCAGCCACTCTTGATGCATAATTCATAGCCTGCACCTCGTTACCTGCTTCTTCATATTAATATCTATACACAGTTTGAATTGCCTCGTTTGCATATGCTAAAGTTCTGCATGCAGCCTTCAGCACGAAAATTATGCACTAACTTGTAATAATTATTACAGTCAGCCTGCTATTGATTTATGAGAATTTTAAAAACCAAATATGTGTAGTACTTGTAATGAATGATATTTTAAGGTTCTTCAGGAAATTAAAAGGCAATGGCTGCCTAAGGAAATGTTCTGCTTGTTTGATTTAATACTACAGTTAGCTGGGAGGTGGAATGAAAGAGTGATTCAGACCTATAGCACATTTTTCGATGATATGTTTTATTACTTCGCACTGCTAGCCTGATATCTAGATGATAGATGACAATACATATGTAATGTGTGAAAAGGTCTTGCAATTTCTTTATTTTTTGTCATTTAAAAGATAAGTCAAGTTATCATTTAACCCTTATTCTATTTAAATGAATAGCCCCACTAGGTTGCCTTACTTTAAATCTGCTAAAATACATTGGAAAGGCTTCGGATTATTTGTAGAACATCATTTAGAAACTGCCAGTGTAGCATCTTATATCTGCCTTTAGGATAAATAAAAATACTTTGTGTTTCAGCAGTACTTCTCCTTTGCCTGCCTATTGTACAATGATAAGTTTTAAAGTTATAAAAGCAGAAGGTGAAAAGGATACAAGTATTCACCATCCTTGTATAAGGAAAACATGAAGAATACAGTATTAGCAACTTTTGAAACAAAGATAATTCACATTGTTGCCACTGCCTGCCTCTGTATCATGAATATACATTTATGAAAGGCTTTTCCATCATTTTTCTGGCCAATATGTGCCAGGACGTATCAAAACCTCCAGATACATCCTTAATAAGTTAACATCTCCATGTCAGCTTCAGCTGAGAGCCTTTGTCTCATCAGAAGATTCAAAGATCCTACCTCTATTATTTAGTGTAAGTAATATATGTAGTCATTTAACAAATATTAGTAAGCTCTTTCTGTTTTCAAAGCAGTGCACCATGGAGGCTAATTTGGGAGAATGGGTTCTTAGTCTTCAGGAACTTATACTCTTGCCAAAGGGACATATGTGGTGCAGAAAGAACTAGGGTGCAAACTAGAATGTGCTGTGTCCTAAGCAAGTTGCAACCTGAACACTAATGGGAAGTTAGGCTGGATGATGATATGTTCTCTGTTAGAGATAAGATTTCATGGTCCTGGGAGGTTAGAAGAAAATTCTGAAGGATGGGTTGGACATGGAGAGGAAAAAGAACGGAAGAAAAGCACACTCCAGTGAGAATGTATGAAAGGAAGTGAAACATGAAAATGTATGAATGTACAAGATTTTTTCCAGTGAGTTGAAACAGGTCAAATAAAATGAGGGGCAGAAATCCATACTGTTAGACTTACTGCCTACGGCCAGACCCTGGAGGACTTTGAACCAAGAGTAAGTAAATTGTGCATTTGCTTTGCTAACCAATAAGGACACTGCCCTGTGTATTCTGAAGCATCTCTCTGGCTACTTATTCTTATTCTTCATTATTACTCTTCATCTAAGCTGATTCCTTAACTCCTGTTATTTGCCATAAGACCATCAACAGCCCTCTGATAGTCTCCGTTCTCCCTGAGTAATCTCTTTCATAAACATTACTGACATGTTAAGAAATAACAGCTAAATATATTATCTACTGCCTAAAGCTTCCTCCTGGGATTCAGACAGATTAATGCCTGTCTACTGGAAATACCTGCTTGGATGTTCTATAATAATCTAAGATTCAGCTTGCCCAAATCTGAATTCAGCATCTTCTCCATTAAAACCTATTTTTCCTTGGTTCAGCAAAATGTCACATAATTAACTAAGCCAAAAATCCAGCACTCAGCTGTCTTTCCCTTCCTTTGTACATTCAAGCACCATCCCAATGGAAGTTATCTCTCTACCCATTCTTCCTATCCCCACACCTATATTCCAGATCAATTCCTTCCTTTCTTATTTGATCTACTATCACAGCTCTTCCAAGACATACCTCCAGCTTTGTCCCACTCTAGAGCCTCGAGTGAAGTCTAGATAACTTTCCATACTGATTTTGGAATGATTTTTTAAATGCAAATTTAATCATGTTTTCCAACTGCTTAAAGATATCAGTAGTTCCCTAGAGCATTGACACTCCTTAACACAGTACCAAGGCCTTCCAATATTTGTCCCCTGTCTACTTTTCCAATCTCTTCCTTTTATTCCCACATTCATGGTTTATATTTGGCCCTAATGAATTTATTAACAATGTCCCATGTTGCTTTGGTCTCCTCTGACACCACCTTTTGGTCTCCTATTACACTACCTCTATCGCAACCTGCCTCCTTTGCCATCAAAGCCTTTTACTACATTCCATTCTCATCCCCATTTTACCTGACTAAACCTTCATCATCCTTCTAACTAACCACTTCTAGTGAGTATTCCTTCTATGCACTATGACAGCTCATGGTGAGCAACTCTATTATAGCCCTTTCTGCCCTGACTATATTAATCTGTTTATTTGTTTCACTCCCAAGACTGTATGGCAGAAAGTATATAAAATATGTCTTTTGTCCTTAAAACAGCTCAGTGCCTGGCTCACTGTATGTATTTAAATACATTTTAACCCAATTTAGTAAGCCCAATTCTTCAAATTCCTCATCAATTCCAGTAGTCTCCATGTTTCCAGGAAATGAAAAGTGAGATGCAAAAAAAGTTTGGGATTCTGAGTCTAAAGAAGCGAAATGCACATATGAAGCTCAGAGAAAAAGAATACAAGTATTGAGAGATCTCAAGCAAGATGCTGTGGAGAAAGTGGGAAAGGAAAAGGAAGTTAAGATTTGAAAGTTTTAGTTCTTTAATTTGTTTTGCTTTTAAAGAAGGTGAAACTGTTTAGCAGTACTTTATTACTGAGGCCACAGGAGCTGTCCTCACAGCCCTCACTCTGGAAGCAGAATTCAGGCTACTAAGTGGGAACACTTTATTTCACACTGTGATTAGAAAAGACCCAGTGGGCTCTCTTTACCCCAGATAGCTCCTGCCCAATCTATCACACTGCCTCCAATTCCACTAATAGAGATTTACTGCTTTTAGTCTTGAAGCTTTAAGATCTTTTAAAGCCTTCCATTAAAATGCAAATACCCTTGGTGGTGGTAGCACCACCCTAAAGCCATCTACTCACACCCTACTAGGGATTACTTTACTATTAGGGGAGAGTACAATCTTGAGATATCTATGCAAAGAATTGAGAATGGGGGCAGGGGGGCGCTCCAAAGAAAGATTTGGAAGAAAAGCCAAGTCATTTATCCTTTTGCCTAAGAACAAGAGGGAAGCTCTTCTTGGAGTTATACAAGACTTCCTGGTGTAGAGGAAGTTAGACGGTTTATTTATTAACAAGACTTTCCTCTATCCCTTCAAGACCTAAGTTAGGTCCCCTTATTGACAGCCTTGATGTTTTACCCTTACTGCAGTCTTGGTCACTAACTGTTAGAGGGTTTAACTCCAGAAGCTCTAGGAAGATAACTTAATTATAAAATACTTGAATATTTAAATTACTTTCAGTAGAGCTTTAGGGAACTTCCAGGAGAAGCTGTGTAGTACGGTGGTCAAAAGCATGGGCTGTATTGTCTTGACACATCTAGCTTTAAATACTGGCTCCACCTCTTTACTATGAGGTGTGGCCTTGATCAAGCCACCTAATGTCTCTGAATAACTGATTAAATCAAGATTTTTTTTAAAAAGTGGACCTGCTTGCTTTGTTAGAAATAAGTTGTACTTGGAAAGAAAAAGAATAACTTAACTGAAAAGAGGAAGTGAAAGAATTAGCAAAAGCACTTCTTTTGGGAATGATCAGTTGCCTCAACAGCAGACACCTTCAAGCCTCCTTACTACACCAGTAACCCAGCTTTACCCCCAAAGGATCAGAGCAGCTGAACTCTCTTAGTTCTAATCAAAGCAGAAGACCTCACTTAAATAAATTATTACTCTTAATAGCTTGACTGAAATCAAAATTTATGACTTTGGTAATTGTTTGTGGCAAGCTTCACACATGAGCCATAGTACACCCTTTAGTATTTTCAACCATTTGCATTAAAAGAGCAGAGCAATCACTTAGAGATGGCCACACTTGGCATCTCACAGTGGATACAGTGGATTCTCACACTTGGTAGGAATCCACTCTGGCACATCCTTTCCTGCAGTTCTGACTGAAAAAGTTTTCTTTTTCAGACAGATCACTGGGTAGACGTCTCTCCTTACTCTACATCATTAAATCAGTCTCAGGCTAATTTCTCTCTCTCCCTCAACTGTACGATGTTTACCAACTCTCCCTAGTCCATTTAGTGTGCTTACTCACAGTGAAGTCAAAATCTAACTTAAAGAGGCTAAGTGCATCAAAAGAGTGAGAGGCATCTGAAATACTACAGGAAGGTACAGTACATTTTTTTCAACTCCTAACCTCCACAAACACCATTTTCTGTTAACCTCTTCAGTACTTTTGAAGAAATTAAGTTCCATTCTCCTTCTGAGATTTGGAGCAGAGAGGCCCGTGAAATCCAGAAAGAGATTGTGATGGCTATAAACTGGGAAATGCGAAAGTAGCTGCTAAACAGAAATTTGGGTTCTAAGTCCTATCTGTCTAGAGAAACGAAAGAAGGGTTCCATTCAATCATTCAATTCCTTCAACCATCTGTCTAAAAGAAAGGAGCTACTGTACAACAAGTAATGAGCTAGATATTAGAGTTTTAAAATAGAGACACTCCTTTCTTTGAGGGGGAAGATAAAATTAAATAGCCTGTGGGATAACAATTAAGAAGAAAAATACATGGCAGCAAGTGAGCATTGATTTTAGTCTTGGGACACAACAAGCATTTAGGGGTGAAGGAGTCTTGCTCCATTAATCTACAAGAGTTCATTTGCCCTCTCCAATCTATTCACCCCAGGAAAGCGCCAATTGTGTGTTTATATCTTGCATAATTTTTTCTAGTAAACTTCTACAAAACCAAGCCAAGAAATACGAGAAATATATATATTCACATATATAAGCCATATATATATTATTATTTCTGACTGAAAAAGTACACTTTGCTTAATGATTTATATACCCACTTGAACACTATGGAGTCACAAAAAGTGGGGATGTTTATGAGTAATTTATGCTAACAGAAAAAAATGCTTATGTTCTAAGTGAAAAAGCAAGATACAAACCTGCACATATGGCATACCAGAGCACAAGAGAGAGAAATTAAGTAAAAAATGCAATAAATATGCATATAAAAAAAGAAAGACTAGAAGGAAACATAGTAGACTATTAGGAGGGATTATCACTGGATGGAGAATTACAGTTTTTCTACATCTGAAGATTTTAGTTTCTCTGTCATAAGCATGTACTACATTTAACATATGAAGACAATTTTTAAAATTAATTTGTTTAACACTTCAGTACTCTGGCCATATATTTCAAATTGTGGACAAATCACGATTCTGGCTAAACTTGATCGGTGCCTGAGGATTACCTCTAGCCATAGCAGAAACCAGATATAATTTATCCTCTTTATCTTTCTTTTTTTTTCCATATCAGTTCTAAAATATCCAATAAAAAGCAGGTGATTATATGTAAAAATATTACCCTTGTGAGAACTATAAAATTAATCTAAAATATGAAAAGTACAAATACTCATTAATATCTTCCAGATCAAATCAACCTCATGAAATAGATACATCAAAATAAAAGAACACAAAGAACTTCCCAAGATTAATGTATGTATACATTTCACCAAAAGTCATAGCAGATTTATAATACTCAGGTTATAAATGGGTAGTTTTCCCTTAGAAGGATCTTGTTACCTTGCTAGTTGAATCTTTTTTTTCAGTTTTCTGAAAGACTGATTAGCCTTTTTTTATGATTAGCATTATTTTCCCTTTGCATGAACTTTTTTTCTACAGTTGGCAAAATTTTGAAAGATACATTACTTTTTGCAATGATGACAAACTTGAACACTTTCTCAATCTCATATCCCACATTTGTTTAGACACATTTTTGCATTTTCTGTGTAGGTGTGTGTCCCAGACATGTGTACTTCTCAGTACAAATAGGTTATGAACTAACTCATAAAAGAGATGTTTTCCACCATCACCAAAATACCGAGCCCCATGGGGCAAGCACTTGAAATTTTGCCAGCTGTACACTTGGAAAGCATACAGATTACTGGCTTATAAGCACGAAACATATAACATTCCCTCAACTCTTTACATGGCAGGTGTTATAGACTGAATTATATTCCCCCCAAATTCCTATGTTGAAGCCCTAACCCCAATGTGATGGTATTTGGAGATTGGGCCTTTCGTAGCTAATTAGGCTTAGATGAGGACCTATCAGTAAGACCCTCATGAAAGGATTAGTGTTCTTATAAGTAGAGATGCCAGGGAGCTTGCTTGCTCTCTCTTAGCCCTGTGGGGACACAGTGACAAGGCAGCTGTCTACAACCCATGAAGAGAGCCCTCCCCAAAACTGACCATGCTGGCACCCTGATCTCAGACTGTCAGCCTCCAGAACTATGAGAAAAATTTCTGTTCTTTAAGCAACCCAGTTTATGCTATTTTGTTTGGCAACCTGAGCAAGACTAAGACAGTAGGCAATTCTATACATTAACTGAACAGATACATATACAAATACACAAAATAAAATTTCCTGTAAAAGAGAGCTAAAAATAAATTTTAAAAAAGGTTCTGTGCTCAAATAAACTTGGCAAATGCCCCATTAAATTTATTAATCATACATATATTTTGTGGAAAAACTTCACAAATTCCTAAAGTCTTTTTTTAAATAAGTTTATTTGTTTGTTTATTTATTTTTGGCAGCACTGGGTCTTCGTTGCTGCACGCAGGCTTTCTCTAGTTGTGGTGAGCCAGGGCTACACTTCATTGAGGTGAGTAGGCTTCTCATTGCGGTGGCTTCTCTTGTTGCGGAGCACGGGCTCTAGGCGCAGGGGCTTCAGTAGTTGTGGCACGCAGGCTCAGTAGTTGTGGCTTGCCGGCTCTAGAGTGCAGGCTCAGTAGTTGTGGCTCACGGGCTTAGTTGCTCCGTGGCATGTGGGATCTTCCCGGACGAGGGGTCAAACCGTGTCCCCTGCATTGGCAGGCAGATTCTTAACCACTGTGCCACCAGGGAAGTCCCCTTCCTAAAGCTTTTAATATTTTTGTTTTGTGGATCAATTTCTCAGAGCTTTCACTATGCTAGAGTGTACTATAAATCTCTAAGAACATGGTGAAATAGGCATTTACTAAAACTTAGTTTACCATGAAACCTGTTATTTCCAGGGAATCTGTTTAGAGACTTGTGCTCACAGTATGATTATACTCAAATTATAAAAATTCCTCATCTCTCAACATTACGAAGCCATGCTCTGTGTCATAGGTCATATGACAATTGTCACATGAGAAGTATTCTCCAGAGACAAGAAAAGCAGCAATTCACATATTCTATAGAGTTGATATGAGTTGATAATTACTCAAAACACAAGGTTAACATGAGTAAACTGAAATCATTACAAACAGAAAACAAATAGGAGCTGAAATTAGCTACTCTTGTGAGGAGGAATTATTGCTGACTCTGACTTCAAAACTCAAGTAGTACAGGAAATTTATTTTATATGAATCCCGTTTCAAAGGTCATTGACAAAATTTCTGAGGTCTCCAGCTCTGTTGGAGCTATTAAATACTGAATAGGAATTGCCCCAAAATAAAAGTTAAAACATACTGGAATGTAACTAAGCTATACTTAAGCATTTGCATATTGTGTTAACAATTAATTACAGTCCAATATCCTAAAGAGAGTCTCTGTTTGACAGGTTACATACTTAGGATAATCTAGCCCCTAAAGTTTTTAAGTCCCCACTCCCCTTTCATAGGATCTATACGTGATAGCCACACTAAGAAGATTATTTAAAATCCATGAAATGCATTAGTTATATTAATCTTAGACTTAATATATTAATCATGGATTTCTTACTTAATGAATATATTTTTGATATTAAGTTTTTATCAAATTAGAGATCTCATATTCTCCTCTCAATTTGAGTTATTTATTCACATCAATGGTAAATTACACTTTATAAAGTATATATAGTGATTTATCTCAAAAGTATATTCATATTTTTTAAATATTTTGTGGAATTAAGAGTAATTTAATGTAATTTAAAGTTTAAATTAAAGAATATAAAATTTTAATACTATTTATTTTTACCTTTCCATTGCATACGTTATACATCAACATACATGATATTTCTTACAAAGAGGATACTGTTTGTAAATTGAATTTAATGACACATTTGTCTAGAAAACCAAATAGTTTTAACCTTTTAATCACCTTACTATTTTCTCTACTTCCCATAAGCCTTCCAAGCTACAGATAAATCTACCCACAGCACATCTGTTTCAAAATTATCTGTAAAGAATGACTGAAATCCCCTAAGGGGAAAAATCCTAAAATAATGGGAAACAATTGTAAATGGCTTTCTTAAAGTTTTGGGATGAGTTAGTACTTTATTGGCCTCTTTCTTACAGTTTCTGTCATACTTCAAAACCATATTCTATAAAATTTAAATTTAATATTAAAAAATATTCCAGCTAAGACATTCAATATCTAAACCAATCTTTTATTTAACCTCTGGACTCCTAGTCACAAAGAAAAAAGTTTCATTTCTTGTAATTTTTCTGTTTGAATTTCAAATGACTACATCTTCTCTGCAATTAACATTGGTTATATTTTGTTTGAACCAAAAGTAACGTATTTAGTCTTTTATCTCACTGGGACATACCATAACCCTGTTCATATATGTGCAATGGCTCTGTTTTTGCAGATCATCTTGAATTTGGCCCCAATATATGTTCATTGCTCTAATCTCAAAATAATATCCAATTCTTCTCTGTAGGAGATGCCATTTCCAACACTCTGAATGCCCTTTTCCCAAATGTTTTCATTTTATTTTGGAATAGTACATTAAATAATAAAATAGTCACAGTTGTATTATGTTGTCTAACCCCTAGGCCCTGTGCTAAGTTCACTATGTCATCTAACTCTTTTAATAATCATAACACACCTTTAAGACAGGTATTATTGTTATCCTTATTTAACTGATGAGGAAACTGAAATACAAGAAAGTAAAATGCCTTACTCAATATGCCACACATAAAAAGTAATAGAGTGGAGTTGGGTAGGGGGAAGGATAAATAGGCACAGCACATAGGCTTTTTATGACAGTAAAAATACTCTGTGTGATACTATAATGGTGTATACATTTGTCCAAACCCATGGAGTGTACAACACCAAGAATGAACCCTACTGTAAAAGATGGACTTTGAGTGATTATGATGTGTCAATGTAAGTTCATCAAACGTAACAAATGTACCCCTCTAGTGGAGGATGTTGATAAAGTGGGAGGCTACGCATGTGTAGAAGGAACTATATGGAAATTCTCTGTACCTTTTGCTGTAAACCTAAAACTGATCTAAAAACAATTAAGTCTTTAAAAAAAGTAATACTTGTGAACAAAGGCAATCTGGTCTAGAAGCCAAGCCCTGAGCATGAAATCTGCCTCTGTTCCATATTTGTTGGTTAATTTAGTCAACAAATGTTAATGTGCCTGACCCTCCAATGTGAGCTGGAAATACTAACAAGATACTACCCCTGACTTTAAGTAACTTTCAATCGATTTGGGGGAATTACTGGATTGGCCCAAAAGTACGGGTTTTTCCATAACATCGTAGTAAAAACCTGAATGAACTTTTTGGTCAGCCCAATAGATACATATATAGTTACAATAAATCTTGTTAAATACCTCAGGGAAGATGAGGTGTGAGCAAACAGGAATTAGTCAACTGAAGAAGAGGAGGGGTTGTTAAGTAAGAAAAGACCACAGAGGCACACCCCTGCCTTACACACACACACACACACACACACACACACACACACACACACTTCCGTAATGACATGCTGAATTACTCAAACCCATGTTCATCTTTCCTTTCCTAAAATGGTTAGTATCACACAGTCTAGCACATGATCATTTTCAAATAGTTTCATAGGTCATTATCTCATCTCTCCATACTGTCTCCATTCTTCTGACCTTGAGAAAAATGTTAAGACATGTAATAGGCTCTGATTTTTGGTTAAATGTCTTCAGAACATTATGATTCATTTAATTACTTTAAATGTATCTTTTTTGTGATGTTACATTTTAGAGGAACTAAAAAGGAGCCCAAGTTGGTGTTATGTAATTAACTCTGTAGATAAAATCTGATTCCAACCAGTAGCTGATCTATCCCCCTTAAAAAAGTTTACTTTAACAGGGGTGTGTATCCATAAAAGGAAATTCATAAATGACTCAAATGAGTTTTATTTCATTTTTCTATAATATTTATAATCTCAATCTTAACCAAAGTTGCTACTATATGCTTTGAATATACGAGAAAAAATATTTTGTAAGGAAAGGATAGCTAACCAACAATAAGGAATGAAAAAGCTATAATAAGTGTGCATCAGTCTTTATGTTCTAAAGTAATCACAACCATAAATTTCTGGCAAAGTAACTAAATCTACACACACACACACACAACAACAATTTGGTATAAGCATTTTCACACATAAGTCACAGAAGTAGAAACAATATTTATCTTAAACTCTTGATCTTTTGAGATGTAGTTTCAAATGAGGGTTAAAAGCAGGATCTACTAAGCCAGAACTCAGAAAATCTTGTCTTCCTGCTTGTGAATGCAGAGGTAAGATGGCTGACTCAAACTAAAATGTGTGTTTTCACCCTTCACTGACAAGTTATTTGTTTGTTACCTCTGGAGAAAATGTACATAACTAATTTATTTGAGAAACCTGTTAGAAAAAAAAAAATACACCCTCCATTCTCCTCCACTGTGTAACACATGGGGAGCTGTCAAGAAATGTAGTTATGAAGCACAGAGATTCAGATACCAGCCCCAGAATTCAGAGATCTCCTGACAACTTTCTGATACTCCCAGGAGGATTCTGGGCCTATGAACTAATGAAAGGATTAGATTAAGACAGGCAAAGCTATGCTGTTTCTAGCCTATAGAGATTCAATAACATGCTTAATACATTACCTGACATAGATGTTACATAAGCACCAAACATTGCTATTAGTATTATTTACATTAATTGAATTCTATTTAATACTTTATGAAAATGTTTTCTTTAATGAATGGTCTTTTAATACTAATGTTTGATATTATAAAAAATTATGATGTAAACTGCCTGCACCACAGAGTTGAAGAAGACGTTGGCAAATGTCCTTTCAAGCTTGAATAGACATTGTTTTATCATGGGATTATTTCCCCTGCAATACTGTGCAGAGGCTGCTTTTAAAATCCCAATCATTATGCTAATAATTCCTATATTCTCTAATTTATTTATTCGTTCCCAAATCATAATTTAAAATACTAAAAAGTTTTGCCTTAATTTTGTTGTTTAAATTGACTAAGTAATAATAGTTTACATTTAAAGCTGGCCTATTTTTGTGCAACAGGAATTCTTTTGAGCACTTCTGAGGGCTAATTTTGTGAGATGGAGACATTATTATTTTTGTTTTATAAATATGAAAACTGAGGCAAAGACATGTTGAAATATAGTGTTACTACGAATAAAAGTATAAATTTTCTTATTCATTAGTTCAAATGGAAAAACTTTCTTGATTAAGTCTTGTGCTGGACATTTTATTATAGAGCAGTCTATTACACTTTGACTTTTTAAAACAGAACATAGAGAGTTCCATATTTTGGTCAATTTCTTTATCTTTCTCTTTGTTAGAAGACTTTCTGATATTGAAAATTCTGCCTCAGCTTCATGGTCAGAAAAACGTCTCTCAAAGTCCATGGCTATAGATCTGATGATTTACTCCATTGTGTTCCTTCCCACATTACTAGAGCCCACAGACATGTGCTGGGTAGCCACTGGATGGTAAGACCCATCGTATATGCCATGACAGAGAGAAGGACACAAAATTGCAACACTTTCTCGAAAAGAAGCTCCTTGTTTGTAAAATATGCAGTTATTTTATGACACGAAGTCTCAAGTGATTATTTTTAAAGAGGATAAATTTTCAGATAATATAAAGAAAGAAGTGGCATTTGTGGTAAGTCTTGAAACAGGAGTGTGATTTTGACTGAGGGAGATAAGGTGAGAAGAAGGTGTTAAAGGTTTTTGAATGGCAAGGTCAAGGGCTCCAAGGCAAAAAAGTACATAGAGCATGAGGAATGGTGGGTGGGCTAAGGCTTCAATGAATGCTCCATCTGCACAGTATTTCTAGGCCATTTTGATGGATTTATTATGTTTCTTACGTGTTTTACAGTCCCAGGTGTATTGTAAGGCCTTTGAGCACCACTGTCCCCCTGCCATTTCCCATATAATGGGCAGCTAATAGTGTGTGTCCAATAGTGAAACTCAACCGAAAGGAGTGGGTAAGCTTGGTAAGTGCAGATCATGTTGTAAGAGGCAAGGCAAATATTGAGTGTCTAAATGGGACATTCAAGAAAGGAAATGTATGATCTAATTATAACATTCATACTTGTGATAGTTCATGAAGTATAATGGCCCACAATTTTGCAGATTTTCATGAGATTAGAGTGAAAATTAAGTTTGCTGCTATTGTCAAGAAAGAGATTAAAAATTTTTTTATATAGCAGGTTCTTATTAGTTATCTATTTTATACATATTAGTGTATATATGTCAATCCCAGTATCCCAATTCATCCCACCACCACCACCCCTCACTTTCCCTCCTTGGTGTCCATACATTTGTTCTCTACATCTGTGTCTCTATTTCTGCCTTGCAAAACAGTTCATCTGTACAATTTTTCTAGATTCCACATATATGTGTTAATATATGATACTTTTTTTTCTCTTTCTGACTTGCTTCACTCTATGACAGTGTCTAGGTCTATCCACGTCTCTATAAATGACCCAATTTTGTTCCTTTTTATGGCTGCTTAATATTCCATTGTATATATGTACCACATCTTCTTTATCCATTCGTCTGTCGATGGGCATCTAGGTTGCTTCCATGACCTGGCTATGGTAAATAGTGCTACAATGAACATCGGGGTGCATGTGTCTTTTTGAATTATGGTTTTCTCTGGGTATATGCCTAGTAGTGGGATTGCTGGGTCACATGGTAATTCTATTTTTAGTTTTTTAAGGAACCGCCATACTGTTCTCCGTAGTGGCTGTATCAATTTACATTGCTACCAACAGTGCAAGAAGATTCCTTTTTCTCCACACCCTTTCCAGCACTTGTTGTTTGTAGATTTTCTTATGATGCCCCCAAATTTTTATATCTAATAATAGCTGAATTTACTATGTGATTGTCATTATGCTAAACACTCTGACATGCATTATATGATTTCATCATCACAATAGCTCTATCAGATAAATATTATCATTATGCCCCTTTTACAGATGGATGGAATGATTATGGGAGGGAGAATAAGTAACTTGACTAGGTCATGTACTGAGATGAATAGAACCACATCTGACCGAGCCAGTCCACTCTGAATCACGATGCTAATCATAAAAATGTTTCTACCCTGAAGAAATTTACATCAGAAGTAAATATCCATTTGTACATGATTTTTGAAATTCACTTTCAAGGCTGTATTTCTCATCTACAACTCTAAATATATTTATTATTTTGAAATGTATTTACTATTTTGAAAGCTTGCCTCCATACCTTTGCACTTGCTATTGCTACTTTCTAGAATACTCTTCAGTAACACGTCTTTATGCCTCCTTCCCCAGCCCCCATACAACATGGCACTGGGTTCAGTTAATAGTTCACCTCCCGCACTCTGACGTCTTTTTAGCCTGAGTGTTGTTTAGGAATACCACATACTTATTTATTTATTAGTAATATCCGTCCAGATAGGCTCTATGTAGGCAAGGATATTTGAATGTGTTTTGTTCACCACTGTATTCCCAGAATATAGGAAGAGTGTCTGGCACAAAGTAAGGACTCAATAAATATCTATTAAATGAAAACAAATGAATGAGTGCATGGAGGAAAAAACAGATGCTTATTGCTGATCTATGGCCATTGAAGTCTACACTGCCTTAGTAGCTATTTAAGTGCCTGAGAGGCTGGGGCTATGGCATGTCAGAGTGTTTTGTATGGTGTCAATTTGATAATGATGATAAAGTGGAAGGCTGCTGAGTTATTGCCCTCTTTGCATTATCCTACCTCTAACTGAATGCTCTGAATCTGTCTTCGCTCTTCAAAATGATGTGGTTGGAAAGAGAATACTCCATAAATTTTTAAGTTGATGGCAATCTGTGGCTCTTGAAATCATCAACCAAGGTATCCCACTTCTAAATATGCACATTTCTGAATTTAGTTTAAAAAACCTAGACATATGTACTTGAAAATTTATTTCACACTTCCATAATAAAGTGTACATTTCTAATCATTTGGTTTAATCTATGCTTCTACATCATCAAAAATAAACCATCTTTGGGTTAAACTTTATTCTCACAGATTCCACCTTACATACACATGGTTATATAAAAAAGTCTCAAATTATTACATTTCAATCCACTAGAAGTCTATATTACATAAAGTATGGTGTCAGAACAATTTGCTAGTTATTTGAAAAGTTCAGATAGGTTTGCATTTTATGCATTTAAAGAAGTAGATTAAGTAATTACATGCTTAACAATTGCAGAAAAAATTGCAAAAAAAGCAAAAAATAGAAAAAAACTATCCTTGAGATAAGATAGAACTTTATAAGCATGGCATTAGTGCTAGAAACTATTAAAAAAAAGATTGACTGAATTATCTGTACAGAAATTAAAAACATATTTAGGAAAGCTAATGTTGAAAGATAAGTAACAAGATAGGAAAATATATAAATCAAAAGCAAAGGATTCTTGAGCTTGATTTATAAACAATGAAGAATCCAATATTAAATGGCAAAAAATATGAACAGCAAAAAAAATCAAAAATAATAGTTAATTAACCTATAAAAATATGCAGCCTCACTAGTAAATAAGGAATTAAAGATCAAATCAAGTATAAAATATCAATTATGTCCATCACATTGGCAAAGCTAAAAAAATACTGACACTATACTAGTAGAAGTATGTATATTGCATAATATTTCTCAGGGCCCATTTTGTCTAATGTATCAAAATTTAAAATTTGAATACTTTTAGCTCAATACTTTCAAACTGACAAATCTAAGAATTCATCCTGAGGTAATGTGAGACAGAGGCTATGTAAGAATAAAACCTTAGATGTTAATACAAATGTATTGAGTTGAATAAATTACAGTGTATCCTAGACTGAAATTCCAATAGGTCATTAAAATTATATATTAGAAAGCTAGATAAAAGGATACAGAAACACGTCTGTCATAGATTTTTATGTTTTATAACAAATTAGACTACAGTATGATCATATTTTATACATGCTATCAGTGGTTTTCTTCTTATATGTGATTGTATCTTTGCTTTCTTACTTGTTTCTTGAAATTTTCTAAATATTTGGCAGTGAACATTTTTTTAGAATCAGAAAAACACTGAAATAGAAAATCCAGAGATGGTTTCAGTGGTATTAAAAGAAAAATTACTTTTCAAAAACCAAGAGAAACAAACATGTACTGCTCTGAATATGTTAGTAGAAAATTGCATATATATATAGAAGAGTATTTTATTTTAGAAGCATTAGTATGAAGTAAAAATAAATAATTAAAATAGGTCCTTAAACTGCTTGCCTATTAGGAGCATAACATCTAGACTTTATTGCCTAGAACTTATAACTTGGCTATTTCCTTTCCACAAGTTGAAAAGCTTAGGACAAGTTCAGCTTCCAAAACTCTTATATATTAAGGGGAGCTGCAAATACAAAGAAATATTTTTATCACAAAATATTACATCAAATATTTAAAGAAAAAAAACATGATAAAAAATGAATAGAGGGACTTCCCTGGTGGCGCAGTGGTTAAGAACCCGCCTGCCAATGCAGGGGACAAGGGTTCAATCCCTGGTCCAGGAAGATCCCACATGCCGCAGAGCAAATAAGCCTGTGCGCCACAACTACTGAGCCTGCGCTTTAGAGCCCTCAAGCCACAGCTACTGAGCCCGCGTGACACGACTACTGAAGTCTACGCACCTAGAGCTCATGCTCCACAACAAGAGAAGCCACCGCAATGAGAAACCCGTGCACCGCAAAGAAGAGTAGCCCTTGCTTACCACAACTAGAGAAAGCCCACACGCAGCAACAAAGACCCAATGCAGCCAAAAAGAAATTTTAAAAAATGAATGAAGATATTAGGATTGCTAACTACATAAAAAGCTCTCACCTTTAATTACACCTTGAAGTGGTCAATTTTTGAATTATATTTCATTTTTCATTCATATTTAGCATGACTTTTCTGAAAACCAGCTTTTCAGTTTTTGAAACACAGGGCTTCTAGACCTCAACAATAAATTAGACCTCAACAATAAATTTTATTAAATCTCAAGGCCTCCCTGTTTGGGTAAGAATGAGTAACACATCTTTCTACAAGACATGGCCTCTTTGGTATAGATGCCTCACACTCTTTTTTGTTGGCTTAATTGACAGGATTTACTCTTTCTGAATGGAGGGGTGTCTGGTGAGTAGCTTATGAGCAGAGAGCCTCTTAGTATGTAAGACATCAATCTGAACAAGATGAAAAAAGACAATGGTAGAATTTTGCTATAGAAGATGTTTTGAATCAACCAAGGAATTTATCTTGTTTTCAACTTTCACACAAAACTCTTCATGAGGTTTGAAGAAATATTTGAAGAAAATGCCAAAAGTTGTATCAACTCTCCCAACCAAATTTTACAGTCAAATATATAAAATGCTACAGTGTAACTTTATGTCAAAATGTTCATTGATTAGCATCAAAAACTTAAAAGCAATGCTTCTCTTATTTTGCTATATTCTTGAATTTGTAATGCTGAAAACGGTTGATTTCATGGTCTTCGTTTTAATTGTACCTTTTCTGTTGTTTTCTAGTCCCTGTTTGCCTGCCCTTCTAGACTAATGAACTCCAAGATTCTGTGAAAAGCACACATGTGTGTGTGTGCATGCACACACACACGGCCTGGACACATGCTGGCATTCTCCACACATGCTGAAGCCAATGGGGATGGCAAATGGATCGAGAACAGGGAAACAGAAAAGACAAAGAAAAAAACTGATCTCAGCAAACTAGGAGGCATTCCTGCTGTTCAGAGAGGAAGTTCAGGAACATATAATGAGTAATGAACAGCCTTAATTTACACAGTTACATTTAAGGAAGTGTCGTAGAGTAGGTTAGATCCCTGGGACAGCGGGACTAGCCCTGTATGCATGGATATACTAATATTCTACTATTTGGAAAGGAAGATTTCCTTTCCTTTTTCCCCCTCTGTGGAACTAGAGTACATAATGCAAACTTTATATTTGAAAATGACAATTAAGGCAAGTTGGTGTTTCCAAACTTTTCACATCTCTCACCCCATCTTACCTTTTAATTGGTTAAGAGAAGTTCAAAGTAAATTAACCTTTTAATAAGTTAAAAGCAAAATCCATTAATTTTAAATTAAGTGGAGTTAATTTAAAGGCTCCTAAATTTTAACTTTCACTTAGTGAATTATTTTCTAGTAAGTTTTCCTGAATTATAGATTAAAAATACAAAACCAGCTCTTGACCTAAAATCTAAAATCAAACTTGCTAATAAGCCTCTACCAGGTCTCTCCTTGATCTTTAAGCACATAGGAGATATTAATAACTTGAAGAAGGACTGATACATGTATACATGCAGAAATGAGTGGCACACAAAAAGCTATTAACTGGCATGCAAGACAGCAGTGTTATTTCACAGAAACACAGATTCATTTAAGTAGTTTTTTTTTCCACATATAGTTATATATATATAGGAATGTATATGAAACCAATAAATATGATGCTTTTTAAATTACTACATGATCAAGATATTTTCTTAGGTAGGTATATATTTAAATCTGAGATTTAATAATTCAGTATAGTAGTAGATAATTATTACATTTATAATTTTAGACACAGTTGTTTTCCCAAAATGATCCCACTTTATTCACCACTTAGTCTTCCCAGGATATAATGATGCATATCACTCCATATCCTATTACAAAAGATTTTCTATTTGATGGCTCTTGGTTCAGATATATGTGAACTCACTTAAACATCAAAGCACAGAATCCAGAAAGATCAAATACAAAAGGAAATGAGAAAGAGTGATAGAATGAAAGGCAAATTGATATGAGGTAATTAAGGAAGTAACTAGGGTTTGGAGAAGAAATAGAAATAAAAAGAAATAAGGTTTCAGTGAGGTAGAAAGATGAAAATAAAAATCCAAATGGATCCTATGTGAGATGATAAAGTGTAGGTAGGAAAACAGAATGGTATATTAATCCAAAGAAAGGAAGTATAAGGAAAAACCCAGATTTTGTAATGAGGTGTAAATGTTTGTTCAATTTCATGCTGTTTCATAGTGTTTGAATTTATAGTTGTTTTGAGAATGGAAGCCTAAATTCCTGGTTTACTGCTCTCTACAGCATTGCAGAAATATTTAATCTTCTATGTGATGACCAAGTACCATGACACCGCTCCACAATCTAACCCCTCCGGCTTCAGAGCTGCCATTGGCAACACAGCCAACTCCATATTACAGAAGTATATATGTTTATACACACACACGCGCGCTCATGCATGTACCTGTGCACACAGTAAGCAAGCTTTAGTTTCTGCCTTAAACTTTTCCTCCTCTTTCTTCTTACCAAAAGAACATTTTTAACACATGCACGAATGAAGCTATGCAAATATCCATGTTCTCCCCATTCTATCCCATGCTACACCATTCTGTTTTAAAAATCAAGCAAGGTACAAGGAATGTATCTGCAACACTCAAATTATTCACATTTAAAGTACTTTCAAAAATATGAAATAAGTTCTCAATTTAAAAGGCCTCTAAATTGCACATCATTTTCATATAAATTTCAACTTTATGGTAGTAAATTGAAGTGAAAATTATATAGTGTATTTAAACCTATATTTCTTGCAAAATCATTTCCAAAAGTTTGCCACCAGTGAATTATATTCTTGATTAACTTAGAGTGCTATGAACCAGGGAAGAAAGAAAATAATTCTGGGCTTATATAAACATCTACCTTCAATAGCTTAGCAAGCAAACATTAACAAACGCTTTGCATCCTATTTTCTTACAACAGTCCTATAAGACAATAAACCTCTGAAAGCAATTACTGTAAATTTATTTTTCCTCCACATTGAAGCAGAAAATACTGTCACGCAAAAGTTAGCATTGAACTTGTACAAGAGCAGAGATTTATTGAGACAAGGAACAATGCTGATTAAAAAAATAAAAGCATTGAAATACACCCTAACATCTTTCCTGAAACACATGATAATAATTATCTTAGGAAAAGGTGGTGCTGACAGCAGCATAAATGATGCTGCCAAATGGAGAGTTAATTTTAAGGACTAAACCATAAATTACTTCTTTAAAATTAGTGAGGAAAAAAATAGATCCCTTCTGAAGTCAATTTAATCAGTTCAGACAAATTTTGCACAAGAGAAAAAATTATTAGACTATAACATTCCAAGAGGTTATATGAGAATCATTTTAAAGAGCCTTGCCACTCTTATTCAGGAACTAATTTAGAATGTATATGACTGGATTTTCAAATATCTGTTTAACAACCTATATTCTAACATATTTATTGCCATCTCAATCTAGATTTAAAAATAGTAATTGGTTAGGTTTTTCTCACTTTTTAAAAATGTTCTCTTTTCAAAAATTCAATTTTAAAGCAGAACTCTAAGTAATTTTCTTACTTGTATGGCATCCGGATATTAGCAGAGTCAAAGGATAGTAGGCATTTAATAAATTCACATTGACTGATACATGCTATTATTGGTTAGCTGTCCCCTCGATGTCCTTGCTATGCTTTCCTGAGGAAAAGTGTATGAGAAAAGTACACTTCTTCAGTGTAGAAGGTTTTCCACTCCTTTTACTTTGGTCTTGGCTCTAGGACTTACTATGGCCATGGGAATGTGAGCAGATGTTACATATGCCATCGTGAACTAGAAATAAATGTTTGTTGTCATAAGCCGCTGAGATTTTGGTGTTGCTTGTTGCAGCAGTTAAGACTGACTATGCAAGATGCATCATAAATACGATAGTTATTTGTTATAACTACTTAAAATGTTAAGAGCATATATAGGACACAGTTCAACTGCTGATATAATGCATCAGAAGTAAACATACTGAGACCCGAAGCCTTTGACTCCTGTGGGTAGAGTCAGGAATCTGCATAAGAATAACAGCAGGCTCCTAATCAGAGCAAATCTGCTCCCCGCAGCTAATTCTTCGTTCATTCTTAAGGGAGAAGAGGAGAAAAAGTTGCATTTTGAATGATGGTACCAATTATGTGGAGCCTACACGTTAAGATTTGGATGTACTGATAAACCTTGACTGACTAAAGATTGCAATTTGATTACTGACAAATGGTCCAAAATAATCTGTCCAAGTATGAGGAGAAAGAGGTGGATAGAGACTTAAAATGAAGTTATTACAGGACAAAATGTTTTACTGACTTTAAAACAAAGTAATAAAAACTCACTTTTAACCTAGTTAATGGTGGCATTTAATCGCTTTCAAATAAGGAAGGGTAGAAATAAACAGGCTTTAATAAAAATTAAAATATATTTATTACAAATATGCTTCCTTGTTGCTAAAATCAATGTAGTAAATTATCTGATAAATTTTGATTAAAATATTATTTTATAGTTGTATTTTTATGATAGTGGTATGGTAAAAAGCTCTAACCTGTATTTACTAGCACATATATAAAGAATGATCAATTATGTTTGCAGATAATGGTGATTAAGACAGGTCTAGGACAGGACTGAAAACTATCAAATAGCTACTAAGTATCCAGTTATTATTGTCAAGGTAAATTGGCCTAAGTCCTGGACTTGATTTTATTCTAGTAATGGTATTTTATGTTGAGATTTGACCTTTATTTATCTAAAGAATCCTCATTGGAAATAAGAATAAAGTCCATGTCCAGAAAAAAAAGAAAAGATTGGTTCTACAGCACTATTTAGTGACCAGAATGTTATTGGCTACAATTCTGGGGACACTGGGGTTCATTTAAAGAAACTATCCTATTTGTAAATGAGTATTTGCCTATAGTAAGTAGATAGGGGCGGCTAAAGTTTATGGGAGACAATGGTTTAAACAACGTTTAAAAAATCATTATTAAACATCATTAAAAGTGAATTTATTCAAAAACTGTTTCTATGAATTTGAATTCTTCACCAAATTCACACAACCCAAGCCTATAAATGAATGCATAGGTGGATGGGTAATTTGTTAACTACTAAAGAAACTTCTCCAATCCCATCATTAGCTAGGACTTAGAAGAAAAAATTATTACAGAAGAAAAAGTTATTTCTGCTGTTAAGTTCCCATCAGACCTGCCATTTCCATCCATAGATCAAATGGCTCTTTATTTATTTATTTATTTATTTATTTATTTATTTATTTATTTTTATTTATTTTTTTTTTTTGCGGTACGCGGGCCTCTCACTGTTGTGGCCTCTCCCGTTGCGGAGCACAGGCTCCGGACACGCAGGCTCAGCGGCCATGGCTCACAGGCCCAGCCGCTCCACGGCATGTGGGATCTTCCCGGACCGGGGCACGAACCCTTGTCCCCTGAATCGGCAGGCGGACTCTCAACCACTGCGCCACCAGGGAAGCCCCGTTTCAGAATTTTTAAATGGCATTTTATTATATATATCTTCATTGAGATTTTAAGAAGAATAAGGAAAATAGAAAGGGGCAAAAAACTAGCTGTACATGTATTATTAATTCTGCTTAAATTTAAGAAGTTAATATTGATTGAAATCTATTGGACAAAATATATGCATTTTGTATTTTTATTACAAATGACAAAACTGCATTTTTAAAAATAACATCTCCTTAATTAAAATCCCAACAAGATAGCATATTTGCAAATATTCAAATTTGAAATGAGTAAAACAGTGAGACATAATTTCTCAATTTGCTTGCTATTTCTTTTTTTAGTATCTGAAATTTAGCAAAAACATGTTATGTGATTACTTGGACATCTTCCATGCTTTTAACATGCTGATTTGATATAGAAATAAAATTAGTTCCTTCACAAACATGAACTACGATGTTTTCCTTATGATTTCACTGGCCAAGATATTTTTTCAGAATAATTTTATTTGCTTATGGTAATTTTCTTCCACTACACAATTTTATTCTATTTTTCTGAATAAAATGTGCATTCTTACTTGAAGTACTACAAAATGTTGAATAATGTTAAAATGCATCCTTGTTCATATTAGAATCAACTTAAAACTGTATATTCTAAAATGATTCTTTGCAATCTATTTCAAACTGAGTTCTCACATTTACAATGAATCTGCTTCAGTATGAAAGGTTTGCTTTGATTATCGAAATTGTCTTAAAGATCTTATTGATAAACCATGATTTTCATTTTAATTTCTGAAAATTATTTTCTGAAAAATATTTGGGAGATTATTATTTCCCAAAATTATTTAATATGTAAGTCTTGGAGAAATACACCTTTGAATGCTTTTCTCTCCACAGTTTTCTTCACATTGAATTCAATACAGTTTAGTGAGCCTTTTCTTCCTGTGAGGACATTTATAAGGTTATAGAACTTCAGAGAAGATTAATACATGGTGTGTTTCTTCATGGAAATCACAAGCTCTAGGGGTGACAGACACATACACGCCACAAATATTATGTGGTAAGTGATAGGCAGTAAGGGTGTGAACTGTACGCTATGGAAGCACTTCTTGAGAAAGCGTCAACAGAGCATGCGACTGGGCCTGTGCTTAAGAGAGATTCTTGCACTGGATTTAAGGCTCTGCTGTCACCATTTTGAATTCTTATCATAAGGGGTCCCACATTTCTACTTTGCACTGGGCTAGCCTTGAATATGAGCCTGTATGTATTGCAGCCAAGGGCAGATATTGAACACTGAGGAGACAGAGTAACTATAAATTTCCTAAAATAGTTGATATTTGATTTGGTGAATTCACTGGAAGGATTGGAATCTGGAAAGGATGTGAGGAGAGGCAAATAATTCCAGAGAAAAGATGTAGAAAACAGTCATGAAATAAAATTTGCTTAGAAATAATAATGAGGCTCTTATATCTAAGCAAGATGAAGTTAAAAGAATAATTTGTAATCAGATTTCCAAGGGCCTTAAAGGCCTAGCTAGAAGGCTAGATTTATAGAAAAGTGACAACTTGAAGCAAAGAAATGAAATGTAAGTTGGTGCTAAATGTGAAGTTGTGGAGAAAGACTAGAAAGTGGAACCTTTGCTAGAAGATAATGAAGAAATTTAAATAAACTATGATGACAGGCTATAGAGGGCAACGAAAGTGGCGAAGAAGAGATGGGTATGCAAACAAATATTCAAGGGCACATAGTGTTTTATAAACAGAACCTACTATTTGTCTTTTAATCTTGAAAGAGAGCACATAAGAGAATTTCACCAGTCTCATTGAAATGGAAAAAAATGATAATATACTTGGAGACTAATATAAGTTATTTTTTCAAAAGTTACTAATCACCTATAAATGAGGCCCCTAAAGCTTTATAGCAAGGGATTAGCAATTTCTACTAAAACCAGAAATGAAGAAGCATCAGAAACAAAATCCTGATCAAGGATTCATTAAGCATACAAAATACAAACTATCTCTTCTGCATGGTTTATTCCTATACCTCTATCTATAACACCAAATCAATCAATTGACATGCCATAAAGTCAAATTAAAAACTAATATTAAAATGAGCTTGACGGGGCTTCCCTGGTGGCACAGTGGTTAAGAATACGCCTGCCAATGCAGGGGATGTGGGTTCAAGCCCTGGTCCGGGAAGATCCCATATGCGGCAGAGCAACTAAGTCTATGCGCCACAGCTACTGAGCCTGCGCTCTAGAGCCTGCGAGCCACAACTACTGAAGCCCGTGCACCTAGAGCCAGTGCTCTGCAACAAGAGAAGCCACTGCAATGAGAAGTCCACGTGCAGCAACGAATACCCAACAAAGCCAAAAATAAATAAATTAAATTAAATTAATTAATTAAAAAAAAGAAATGTAAATGGCATCAGTTGAAGTATTGTCATTGTGTTTAAAAAAAAATGAGCTTGATGCAGTGGAGTCAAAACAGTTGATTTATTAATTGTTTTTCACTTCTCAACGTATTCCTGTGAAACAAGAGTATGATCATATTAATTACGAAAATGACCCTTTAGTCTATATAATCTCTTTTTCCAAATACAGATCTGGAGAGAGACACTGAATATTTTACTTTGGACTAAAACGCTTATGCAAGACTTCAAATCAGCAAACTAATGTCTTTCAAGTATTGGGATTTTTTTAGTCAACTTCTTTTCTACATAACCTTAAAATTTTGCTTACGATTGCTATCTTGTGAACCATTTTTCTAATGGTTCTTGAATTTTTTTTTTTTTTTTTTTGCGGTACGCGGGCCTCTCACTGTTGTGGCTCTCCCGTTGCGGAGTACAGGCTCCGGACATGCAGGCTCAGCGGCCATGGCTCACGGGCCCAGCCGCTCCGCGGCATGTGGGATCCTCCCGGACCGGGGCACGAACCCGCGCCCCCCGCATCGGCAGGCGGACTCTCAACCAGTGCGCCACCAGGGAAGTCCCACTTGAATATTTTTTAAATGATTAAAACTTATTCATAGCCAAACTTTACTTATATGGATATTGTTTTTTAATATTGATTGATCACCAAAATATATAAAGTTTGCCCTTGAGTAATAAAACATTTTATCTATTTCTTTTTAGCAGGGAGAAAATTATATGTATTTACAAATACATTTATAAAGATGTATTTACTAAATACGTATCTGATATAGAACTTGGATTCAGGATATAGAAAGAATTCTTGCAACTCAATAATAAGAAGACGAAAAGATTCCATTGTAGAAAATGAGCAAAAGATTTGAACAGGCACTTTAATTGCACGAAAATCTTTCATTTAAATGTGATCATAGTATTTAAATGTGATAATATAATACAGTCCAAGACCATATGTGTCTAAAGGGGGATAGAAAAGAAAGAAAATGACAACCCTTGACTTCAACAGGACTATAATCCTTGAACTTGCAATAAGTTTGTGTAGATAAATTAATTAATTGATTTTCTCTTAAAAACTTGCATTTTGCTTTATGGAATCCATTTCAAGGACCTCCCATTTTTGCCAAATTTCAAATAAAAAGTGCCATGGAAATTGAAATATTGGAAGGGATTGGAAGAGTAGCACAGAAAGTCCCAGAGATGAGTGAGAGCTAGAATTTCTGTGGGCCCTGTATCTGGACTGCAAGCATGAAGCTATATCTGATGAGTGGGATGGGAGTGTTATGGAAAAAAAGGATATTAAAATAAACAAGAGCTAATCAAAAAGTATCTTTTAGGGGCTTCCCTGGTGGCGCAGTGGTTGAGAGTCCGCCTGCCGATGCAGGGGACACAGGTTCGTGCCCCGGTCCAGGAGGATCCCACATGCCGCGGAGCGGCTGGGCCCGTGAGCCATGGCCGCTGAGCCTGCGCGTCCGGGGCTTGTGCTCCGCAACGGGAGAGGCCACACCAGTGAGAGGCCCGCGTACTGCAAAAAAAAAAAAAAAAAAGTATCTTTTAAGCCACACTGACTGCACGTAGTTGAAAGACATAGAATTTTTAAAAAAGACAAAAAGTGGTTTTGAATAAATATCAATTTAAGGTTGTCAGGTAGTAAAACACATGACAGAATACTTTAAAAACATCCAACGTTTCCTTTCCTGACTCTTCATATAGATTCTTATATGAAAAAATAGAATAAATGAATCCAGCAGAATATCTGCAAAGCATACAATTTACTTAAAAATTGCATTGGGTCTTGAGAGTCTTTGGAGAATTTCTCTTTGAAAGAAACTTTAAAGTTGGCTTCTGGGGTAAATTATAGAAAACTTAAATGTTTTTTAACCAATTTGTATTACAGTTATTCATTGCACTGGAGCAGGAATGGATCAAGCAATTCCCCTAAACTGTTATTCTAGATAAAAGTAAACAATTATATCTCTTTATTTATGAAGAAAGTGGTTCTAAAGAGCAAGAAAACATGGTTTCAAGGCCACTGAAGTTAAGCATTATATGTTTAGGTCATATAGTAGGCTGGATTCTTGAAAATGCATGAGATTTATTTCTAACAGTTCATGCACTGGAAAAATCTGTCCAATAATAAATTCAGAACACACAGTAATAAAGAGCAGGAAAATAACATTAAAAAAAAGTATCAACCCTTAAACTGCAACAGGAGGGACGTACGTAGATGAGATATGAAAAGAATACTTCTTCCTCTCATTAGAGAAGTTAAACATTAGCATAGATTATCAGGTAAAATCTCTGTAGACTCTTTTCTTGATGGTTTTTAGCATCTGAGAGCAGTCATTTATCCTGACTCGCTGAGGTAAGTCCTGTCTGACGGTAGGTGAAGGACTAGATGACCTCTGAATTCAAAAGTCATAAGTTACTTGCAACCAGCTGCCTGATATAGTTATTCAAGCAGTCTTTTTAATTCTGAAGTGATAATCAGCAATGTTAAACATGCTATATGCTAGAAATTAAATATTTTCCAATTTTAACATATGAAGAAACCATATTGAAAATGTGTGGATCACAGATTAAGATCATCATTTCTAAATACAGTCAGAATTAGTTTTTTAAAAACGATCTTTTAGATGCTAAAATAAGCAGTATGGAGACCATTTAAAATTTTGTTATATCTGGGTGTTACTGGAAGTATGTTCAGGCATTTATACAAAGAGTTGCAGAAATGTTATTTTTGAATAATATAGATGATATGATAAAATCTACAGAAGAAATGTTTTTGGTGCTTTCTACATTGTGATTAATTTAAATAGATACTTAAATCTCTCCCTTTTCCTTCACTACTATCCATCTAGATCATGAAAAAGCTCAGTTCTATGTCTGGCACAGATAACTTCAAGGAAAATAAATTATGCTAATCAAAACTGCAAAGGATCAATAAACAAATGAGCACATAACAGAGATAGTGTCATTCTAAAAAGTTACAAAGATTCATCTTACTCTGTTATCTTAATTCTCTAATATGTACCTCCCTCTCTGAATTCTCACCTCTGGAAACTAAGCATTACCATGCACAACAAATAAAAAGTAAAACAGTATTTTAAAGTATGACTATAAAAATTCTAAAGTGACTCATACTATTGTTACTTAAAGAAATATCTATGTAAATATATATATTTAATAATTTGAAAATGTATTCTTAAATAAATCATCTGCTTTCTGAAAAAAAGCCATTTTCATTAGAACTTCCATTTGAAAACTTTTTAAAAAACATAAATTCATAGTAAAAAATAAAATGTGGACAAAAATTAGATTGAAATATCATCAAGCCGTGATTCTGTCTGGGTTATACAGATAACATCCTACAATATGGGTATCATTAAAATTATCATTTTTAAAATAAAATAACTGCTCCAACTGTATTGCTTTAATCATAATATTTTATAGGCTCACAGAACAAAATATGTAGTAAACTAGATGGCATTGACCTTCCTCACAACTAACACTTAGTAAATATTTTTAGAACAAAATTTCCACAATTTGCAAATATAGCCTAAACTTAGGATTTTGAATTTGTTTGAATTTTTACCTATATTCAAAAAACACTCAGTTTGCTCCAAGCAAGGTCATGCTGGCCCTTACATATCACAGCTCCTTACCATTTAAGGTAAACAAATTCTTTTAAATGAAAATGTTGCTTTAGTTTACAGCCAGAATAAAATAATAAATTATGATCTCCCTCTTCGAGTTAAAACAACACTTTATTTCAACAAATTTAATCAAAGTTAAATTACTTTTAATAAGTTATTCCCCTTGCCCTCTAAAATCAACAAATCTTTCCTACTATAACCTTACAAATTTTAAACTTCTTACTGAGGAAAAATTGAAATAATGCTTTAAATGAAATTAAACTAATCTAAACACTTGATGCAATGACACCAACAGTCATTGAATATATCTGGGGGTTAGCTACGAGTGATAACAGAGTATATTTTGGCTTGTATTCATTATAGATTCCTCTAAGTTTTAATTTTCTCTGTTGCAATATTTAATTGACAAAAACAGAAAGAACACAGAAAAGGACTCACGGGCAGCAACAGGTCACAAACCCAAGATTTCTTTTCTTTTTCTTTTTTTTTTTTCCCCTCTCTGTTTTGTAACCATGGTAAAACAATAGAAGTGAACTTTCCCTGAACTTTTCTCTTTAAAGGCCTGGGTCCACGTTGACCCAGCAGGGCAAGCTGGAACCTGATACTATCAACCCGAGGGCTGCTAAAGCAATCAGGTTCAACAACCATGTATGTTCCCTAATGTCATTTTGCCACAAAGCCAAGGCAAAGCAGGCTATTTCTAGTAAAGAATGTCTTTTTATTGTTTCGGAGATTAATTCAATAGTCTGAACGTGCATAAAACATGGAATAAATGGTAAACTACAGAAACATATTATTGTTGTCTTATAATTATATCAATACCAAAGTTTTTTTCTAGATAAGGCCCAATCCCACAAAAAATAAAAGTTCCTAGATCGATTATTCATGAGCTGATGATTTAAATGATCATAGATTTAGATGATCTTACATTTAACTAATTCATGTTACTAAATTCTCGTAGTAACCTGTTTTAAAATGTAATGTCACTTAAGACATTTTTTTCATGTACTTCTATAGGCAATTAAGGTATTTAAATTTACTAATTGAGATATGTTATTTCTGTAACTGCAGCATGATAAATAATGAATTAAACTGTAGTAATAACATTCTCACCTCTTTTAGTCAAAGGAGTATTAGCATTTCTGTTCTAAATCCAGTTTTCAAAAATTTGTACTTTTATAACAAAGTTTTTTAAAAAAGGGACTATATCCAGGAACAAATAAAGAGAAAAATATAGTTTCTAATATTCATAAATAAGCATTATGGAAGTAATTTAGGTTTAGTCTTTTTTCAATTCCTAATGTTCAACTACAATATTACAAAACTAATATTATAGTAAGGATGATATAATAAGTTATTCCATTATTACTTGACACCCTTTCAAATTGTCTTAGAGATGCTTAAAATAAATAGCATATATATCACAAATTAACTACTATTAATTACTTTCGAATTCTAACTGCATTGCTTAAATAGATGCTCAGTTATATTATTTCCTCCGGAATATTATCCTCTATCGGCTTTATGTACACTTTCATAGAAACAGTTTCAGTGAGTCCAATATTAGTGGTATATCATGTGGATGAGATCTTGGTTATAGTAACAACAGGTCTTAGCATAACAATGAGAAGAAATCAGAATTGTGCCCAACATATAAGAGGAGTTCAAAAAATGTTAACTGAATGAAGAAATAGGGACAACTCCAGAAAATCCAGGGCATTAGGCACTGTAAAAACAGCTGTCCTTAAAATGCAACTTCCCAGAATAATAGCATTTTGAAAAGTAAAACAAGGTTTAAAATAGCAATTTTTTCATACTTTAACTGGTTCAAGTAAGTCAATTATTAGTCAAGATTCAGTTGTGTAGGTATATGTGTTTACATATAGTAACACACATTGTAGAGACTGCCAGACTAAATACAGACAATAAGAGATGTGCTGCAATTTATTAAATATATATGATTCCTTATGAAAATACAGGTTTAATATTTCCACCCAACTCCCCTTATAGTAATACGAATAATATCAGGTTTAATTCTAGATTGGTTTTTAAGAAGCCTGTCATCAATATTTGCAACAAATATATAGGACACCAATAAGGGAGATTAAAATTTTAAAAGTGTACCGTAAAATAGAAAGGATGGAAAGACCATGGAGTGAAAAAATGAAATAAGCAAGGGGACTCCTGGCCTAACAACTGACCTAACTTTTAAGATATTGATAGTGGGTTCACTGCTCCTCTTTTCTCCCAGTTTGAGAACATAAGGAGTTAAGACTGAATTGACTGATGAAGAAGGAAAGCTAAAATAGGCAGGACACCTACTATGTACCGGGGTGACTAAGGTATCTCATCTCACTTAAATTCCAACTGTCCTAGAAGGCAGATATTATCTCTACTTCTCAGATGAAGAAATTGGAGCTGACTGGTCCAACAGCATGACTCATGAATTTCAGATTTTTGTGTCAGACCCATGTATCTCTCATTTCAAAGCCTATGCTTACCCCATCATAACATGGTGCCTCTGAATAATAGTGACAATAGGTCACTTGGCCATGGATCAGAAGAAGGAAGCTGTCACTTATTAGATGTGTGACCTTGGCAAGTCACTTAAACTTTTGGAAGCCACATCTTCCCTTCCCTAACAACTTCAAGCGATGCCATGGCAGATAAAATTTTAAAATCTGAAATAAAATGGTCAAAGAAGGTAATACTATCATAAAGTGCCTAATAAGGAGAATGTGAACAGTGAAAGTACAGGAAAAAGCTAACTCAGTGTATTCTCTGATTTCCAAGGGTACATTTTTCCAATCTAAAAATGTAGTTTCCCAATTTGTGCCATTATCTTCATCCCATTTCTATTTTAATGTTACTGTTCTTCCTCCTTCCCTGCCTGATTTCACTGAGTAAAGACATTAAACAGGAATTTTAATAGCTGTCAATACCTATCAGTGAATATGGGTTATACAAATGAAGAGTATTTTCCAGTGAGGAAAGGAACTCAAATAGACTAGGTAAGTAAAAAGGTAACTTTCAGTCTAGTAGGAGAATTAGTGGGCTCTAAATATTAACTTTCTTTGGCCCTTGTTTCTGAGAAAGTAACCAAAATTCTAGTTCTTAGATGGAAAAGTTTTATACCCCACAATAATTTCTAGATCAGCTTAAAAATGAAATTGATGTCTAATTCATCAATGATTAAAACAAACTTCTAAAAAATTAGAAATGATGTTTCCCTTTTCTCCCATTTTTTTTAACATCTTTATTGGAGTATAATTGCTTTACAATGTTGTGTTACTTTCTGCTGTACAACAAAGTGAATCAGCTATATGTATACATATATCCCCATAAGCCCTCCCTCTTGCATCTCCCTCCCACCCTCCCTATCCCGCCCCTCTAGGTGGTCACAAAGCACCAAGCTGATCTCCCTGTGCAATGCGGCTGCTTCCCACTAGCTATCTATTTTACATTTGATAGTGTATATATGTCCATGCCACTCTCTCACTTTGTCCCAGCTTACCCTTCCCCGTCTCTGTGTCCTCAAGTCCATTCTCTACGTCCGTGTCTTTATTCCTGTCCTGCCCCTAGGTTCTTCAGAACGTTTTTTTTTTTTTTTTAGATTCCATATATATGTGCCACATCGTCTTTATCCATTCATCTGTCGATGGACACTTAGGTTGCTTCCATGTCCTGGCTATTGTAAATAGAGCTGTGATGAACATTGTGGCATGTGACTCTTTTTGAATTATGGTTTTCTCAGGGTATAGGCCCAGGAGTGGGATTGCTCGGTCGTATGGTAGTTCTAGCTTTAGTTTTTTAAGGAACTTCCATACTGTTTTCCATAGTAGCTGTATCAATTTACATTCCCACCAACAGTGCAAGAGGGTTCCCTTTTCTTCACACCCTCTCCAGCATTTATTGTTTGTAGATTTTTTGATGATGGCCATTCTGACTGGTGTGAGGTGATAACCTCATTGTAGTTTTGATCTGAATTTCTCTAATGATTAGTGATGCTGAGCATGCTTTCATGTGTTTGTTGGCAATCTGTATATCTTCTTTGGAGAAATGTCTATTTAGGTCTACTCATGTTTGGATTGGGTTGTTTGTTTTTTTGATACTGAGCTGCACGAGCTGCTTGTAAATTTTGGAGATTAATCCTTTGTCAGTTGATTCATTTGCAAATATTTTCTCCCATTCTGAGGGTGGTCTTTTCGTCTTGTTTATGGTTTCCTTTGCTGTGCAAAAGGTTTTAAGTGAGGTGGATGGACCTAGAGTCTGTCATACAGAGTGAAGTAAGTCAGAAAGAGAAAAACAAATACCGTATGCTAACACATATATATGGAATCCCTTTTCTCTTGAGTTCCAAAGCTGTCTTTCCATTTGTGTACTGGACATCTGAAATGTCACAAGCACTTCAAATTCAATGGCAAAAGTAAACTTTTTATCTTTCACCCTGAACCTGCATCACATTACCTATTGTATTCCATATATCTGTTAATAAACCATAATGTATCCAATTTCCAAAGCCAGACACAGGGGTGATCCCAATTCCTCTATCTCCTTTAGTGTAATTTCTACTTCTCAATTCGATGGTCACCAGATTCTATTGATTCTACCTATGATATTTCTTAATTCACCCTTTTCTTCATTCACATGGCTCCTGCCTTATCTCAAGTCCTTTCCCTTGTGTCCCTGTGGTGTACTGACCTAAGTGATCTATACAGAAAAAACATTCCAGCACCTTCAGTACATTCTGCAAATCTTCCACAGCTCACCAGATTTCTTATCATAGCATACCAGACCCTTTAACTTTAAAATCTAACATCTCAATTTCTTTCCAGTGTAATTTCTCAAAACTTTCCCACCCTCAGTCTGTAGTTGGTACCTAATTACTTTCATATGTCCTTGCTTTGGAGATGCTAATCCTTCTGCCTAAAATGCCCTTTCCATCAATTGTCCATGGGAGAAACCCTGAGCCAGTTTACATCAATTCCTTCCCTAATCTCCCATGTACATGTGGCTCACCAGCTTCCACCCACATCCATAATACTTACCAAGTCAGTATAATAATTTATGTATCATTTCTGTCTAGGCACATGAAGCCTTTAAATGCAATAACTATCTTCTACTTATTTATATTTCTCCAGAATTCAACACAGTCTGGCAACTAACTGAAAAATAAAGTTATGTTTGTGGGATAAATCACCTGGAGAAGAAATAAAT
Source organism: Globicephala melas (assembly GCF_963455315.2). Taxonomy (NCBI): domain Eukaryota; kingdom Metazoa; phylum Chordata; class Mammalia; order Artiodactyla; family Delphinidae; genus Globicephala; species Globicephala melas. The sequence continues at coordinate 45,649,144 of NC_083331.1, forward strand.
TAATATTTCAAAAAATTATACACTATACATTAAATTACCAGGATACTTAAAATACAGGAACCACCTTTCTGAAAAATAACCATCCTTCATTAAATTAAGGGATCTAATATTAAATGTTATGATTCATCTAAGGATTATTTTTATTGAATAATCAACTATATTATGTAATTATGTATGAAATTTAAAATACACAATAAACTAAAGCAAGACAATTTAGAATTTTATGTGCTACAAAAAATTTTAGTTTAAAAATACTCTTAAGTGTCAATCAAATAATACAAAATATTAAGTCATCATTGCCCTTTAAAATCCTTTCAACGAGAATTCCCTAATTGTACTTTCACTTTATCTCACTGTACCAGTAAGTAAATAAATTAACAAAATAGCTTTTATCACACAGAATAACCTTTTAACTGAGGGATTATCTCTGGTTTATTTTTCATTTCTTTCACTGCAGATAGCAGTTCATGCCTCATTGATTAGTTCGCTAAGGTGATGACCAGAAATGAAAATACAGTCTCTCAGATACTGCAAGGACCTGAGTATGTAATCGTGTGCACACGCGCGCGCGCGCACACACACACACACACACACACACACACACACACACCATGCCTCTATCTCTGGCACTTAGTTTGTAAGAAACAAAGGGTCAAGTATTATAAAATTTCATTTCTATTAGTCCATGCTCAAGTATAACTCCATCTCTTAGATTTATTTCTCATTTATACTTTTTAATGTTTTTACATTAAATAGTATGTAAGTTTTTTATCATAATGTAAACTGTGCGTTTCATGACAACTTTCGGGGGAAGATAAATATAAAGTCAAAGGAAAAAAAATCTAGTTTCTTTCAGATTCCTACCATTTCTGAATTCAATGATAGCCCATTCTTTGATATATCCCATTGGATGTACAGTTACATTTGAGACTTGCCATATGAATCATTAGGCTCATTATTTCCACTCAAATTTCAGATGTTAGATGAGACTAACATCCCTTTCCTTTCTTTAGCTAAAAATATCAGGAATTATTAATCCAAAGAAATTAAAAAAAAAAAATCCCAGAAATCAAGTGTGACAATGAATGTTAATTAGAGTAACCGAGGGGGTAAGCCATTCTGACCTTGTCTGCTGCTATTCAGGGCTGTTGACTCCTGATGTTTGAAAAAAAATCATTGATCACTTAGCATATACCAGAAAAGAATAAATACAGATTTGAAGGGTTCAAAATTCAGAACAAAAGAAGAGGAAAGAGAAGATATGGGGGCTTCCCTGGTGGCACAGTGGTTAAAAATCCGCCAGCCAATGCAGGGGACAAGGGTTCGAGCCCTGGTCCAGGAAGATCCCACATGTCACGGAGCAACTAAGCCCATGTGCCACAACTACTGAACCTGAGCTCTAAAGTCCATGAGCCACAAGTATGAGCCACCACACCACAACTACTGGAGTCCACGCACCTAGAGCCCATGCTCTGCAACAAGAGAAGCCACCACAATGAGAAACCTGTGCACCGAAACAAAGAGTAACCCCTGCTCGCTGCAACTAGAGAAAGCCCACGCGCAGCAACGAAGACCCGATGCAGCCAAAAATAAAAAATAAATTAAGTAAATAAAATTTTAAAAAAAGAGACGGTATGGTCCACATGAAAAATAAAAGCTTTGAAAGGAGATTAGAACATAATAGGAAACTTACAACATTTAATATAAGGTAACCAAATAAAAGACAGATTAAATTCATTCCTTTTATGTCTGAGCTTAAAGATAAAGGGGAAGAGTATTTCGGCCAAACATAGGAAGGACCTGTTGAGAAATAGAGGCAAAAATTATCTTCTTCTGAAATCCTTGTCCCTTCAGACGTCAAGCAGAAGTTGGACCACTTATTCAAATTATCAGGGATACTGTAAAACAGACAACTGGCGTTTGGTACAGGTTTTAGCTCACTCACTGCTGAGGCCTCTTTCTAATCTGAAATTCAATGATTCCCATCACTGAAACACACTCTCCATCCCAAGTCCAGTTAGTCATGTATTCAAAGATACCGTTTCTTTTTCATTTTATTTGCTATTTCATTTGATATTTCATTAATTAGGTGCTTATTTCCAAATAACTGGTTCCTTTGTCAACATCTCCCAAGTACTATCTATCCTACCCACTACTTTTCAAATAAAGATCATCGGGCAAGATGATTGAGTAATAGCAAAGCAAGCTTCCGGAAAATTATAACGTGGCAGCTCTCATGCCTCCACTTTTAGTGGAGCTTTCCTTCTTTCTTTTTTTTTTTTTTTTTTTTTTTGCGGTGCGCTCATGGACCCAGGCGCTCCGCGGCATGTGGGATCTTCGCGGACTGGGGCACGAACCCGTGTCCCCTGCATCGTCAGGTGGACTCTCAACCACTGCGCCACCAGGGAAGCCCTGAGCTTTCTTTCTCAACTGCTCTTACTCCTTCCATTGGTATTTAAACCCATCACCTCTGTCATCCACAGTTTTTAGTATCTTGCTTTCAACAATCAACTAAAGCCTTCGAGAATTTAACTGATAATTAAGGTTAAAAGCTTAAATTATGATTATTTGCATTTAAAACAGGCTCCTTCTGTGTAAATGCAACCTCTGGTGCTACTTTTCAAGAAGAAAAATAAATGAAACCTTTGCAGGCCACCTTTGAAAGGCTGCCTTTGACCTAATATGAGAATGGCTAATTTGTTCATAGGATTTGCTGCTCAAGGAATACCACAACTCCTTTATCTTACTGTAGCATCTCGAAGCCTCTTCTTTTGGCCTTTTGGCCCCTTTACCAACTTCTTAGCCCAAATTCTCACCAACTAATTACATTTGTATTCACGTTACAATTTCATGCATATGTAACAGGCACATTAATATTTGTTGTGCTGGAGTTAAATGCATAGATTCTCTTCCAGAAATCAAAACTGCCTGATATTGTCTACACTGTCTTCACAGCCTCCATGCTTTGTATGTATTATGTCATTATCAATATTTTTCCTGTTGGGTGAGAGAGGAGTTATCATCTCTTCTTCCATCAAAATTGGATTTAAAAAGTAACTGCCCCTTGAAGCCTCACTGAAATACAGTGACTGTTTCCACCTTTATTCCTGTATTTATCTTTGCTGTTTTGTCATTCATTCAACATTTATTGAAAGTTTATGGGTTGGCCAAAAAGTTCATTCAGGTTTTTCTGTAAGATGTTATGGAAAAACCCAAACGAACTTCTTGGTCAACCCGATACCTACCAGGGAAGGTTCTGGGCAGAGAAAGACAAAAATAAATAGATGAATAGACTACGAAAATGGTGCCTTTAGATTAGTAGGGCAAGGAAGACTTCTCTAAGAAGGTGAGGCTTAAGTATTAAGAAGCTACCAGCTGTGCAATAAAAGAGGGAAGAGTTCCAGGCAAACGGATAGTGAGTACAAAGAACCTAACAACTTTGTTCTGATCAGGAAAACAAAGGAAAGTCAGTATGGCTGGATTTCAGCTTGTAAGGGAGAGAAAGGAAAGAGATGAACTCTGAGAGCTTGGCAGTATAAGAAGTTTGGGTTTCTACCGACCTATCAATAATGTTTATTTGCCTGCTGTCTTATTAATCTTAAATCTTTTCCTCTGAACAGCATCCTTTTCCATTCTCCAAATATGATCTGTTCTGTCTCTCAGGCAAAAGACACACGTTGCTGCCCTATTTTCAGCCATTATGTCTGGTTCAAGGCTCAGCTCATAATCATGTTTAACAAATGTGTTTGACTAAGTAAATTAAAATGTAATATAAATGGAAACCATTCATTTAAAATTCCAAAGCACTCCACAGTGTTTAAGTTTTCAGATTCTATAAAGAATACTCTTTGTATTTTAATGAAATATGAATCCTTTGCTTGCTAACTAGTCCTCGATGTAAGGATTACATTGCAGCCGAAGATGTATTATACAAATGTCTCTATTTAGTCTTCCTTTGCCAATGCTTTGCTATCCATATAAAAGATCAAGATCAGCATAAAGGTAATAAAATGATACATAATAGCACATAGTTATGTTCTCTGTACTTTACTTATCATTTCAAACTAAGATGTCTTTACCAAAAGGTTCATTTTCCTGCAGTAGTGACTTTATATCAAGCAGTTCCCCTCCCATACCTGTCAGAATATTCCTACCCCCAGATAAATATAACTGTGATCAAACACTGAAAGGAAAATGTAAATCTGCTTTATAAAAAGCATTTCTCTTGATGATCCTCTGCTATTTCCTGTTATAAATACTGTACAGTAAACAATAATAACACTGGTTGGAAAAATAAGGAAAAGTAACCTATGAATATTTAAGAAACAAATCCATCACTGATCCTCTACACGAAGAAAGTAAAAATCTATTTCCAAACATGCAAGTGATAAAATCTGATTTCACTGTAGTATAAATGTTCAGATATTAGGCCCAGTGCCCTTATAATACATTTGATTAATACTACAGTAAATTCTTTCATTGCTCTTCCCCAACTAGGATGACAACCGTCTAACCTACATAATATTAAGCAGACATTTAGTTCCACTGATGTGAACAGCCAAGAGATTAATGCTGACAGAGCTAAATTACACAAGAGTCAAGAAATGTGAGCCAACAATACAATTATAATTATCACTAGGGGAGGTAAAAGATGAACATATTTTCATCTACTAAGGGCTCTGGATTAAAGGGCCAAACACTTAAATGCCACTTTTATTCATTTGGTAACTAGGGGTATTCCAAATTTTATAATTATATGACTTTGTATACATTAAAATCAGCTTGGTGTTAGAGGCTTCTGATAGCAATGTTACAATTAAGAGTCAATCTCAATTTTTCATTTTCAGCCACTATCTCAAAAGAACAAAAATAATCACCGAGTCCTTTGAAGATTAAAAAAAAAACTAGTCCTTATTTTCTCCCAATTTTGTTTCACTAAATCTGCAGTGCAATGAATTATTTATATATATATATATATATATATATATATATATATATATATATATTTGGTTACATTGGGTCTTCATAGCTGCATGTGGGTTTTTTCTAGTTGCGGCAAGCAGAGACTACTCTTCATTGCATTGTGCGGGCTTCTCATTGCAGTGGCTTCTCTTGTTGCAGAGCACAGGCCCTAGAGCACGCGGGCTTCAGCAGTTGTGGTGCATGGGCTCAGAAGTTGTGGCACGCGAGCTCTAGAGTGCAGGCTCAGTAGCTCTGGCACACGGGCTTAGTTGCTCCGGGGCATGTGGGATCCTCCTGGACCAGGGATCGAACCTGTGTCCCCTGCATTGGCAGGCGGATTCTTAACCACTGCACCAACAGGGAAATCCCAGTGAATTTTTTTTAACTTATCTTGTTATTTATTTTGTAATATCATAAAACAATTCAGAAATTCTATTAGTATTTTTTGTTCCCTAAAATTTTGTTAGAAATAATATATAACGTCCATATAAAAGATTTTAGATGAAAATTCTTGAGTGTATTAAAGCATTTTACTTCTTAAGGGGTCTAATATAGACAATTAAAGTTATGAGTATATGTCTGAATGCTTTAATAATTCCTTTGAATAGTGTATCTATTATAATAATAAAATTAGAAACTATGTTCTTAGGTAATTATAAGTTTATACCTTTAAGTTATTATTCTGAATAATTTATATATTTTATTAGAAGGGAATATTCCTTAGTAGTATGCAGCCAGCATATGCCATTTGCTATAAACAAGTTTCTATATTATATATAGTAACACAGGATAAAATGAGGAAACCATCTTCCTTTTGCTTTTCTTCGTGACATTCTTAATGATTTTAAGTTCCGTATATTTTTGTTTCCTCCTCATAACACTAGAGTCCCCCACCTTGAAGCTTCCTGAGACTGATAACAAATGCAGATTTCCTATGAGATTTCATATCTTTGGATAGAAACATAGGATTGCTTGTTTCTTTATTTTAAAAAATAATTCATAAAATGGCATTTCCTTTCAATGAGTGTGAGATGGGGTCCCTTACATGTGAAATTCCTGTGGATTTCTAATTGCAGTCTCTTGTGACTAAATCATACTGAACATGAAAAAAATTATTTAATAGCTTTCTTGATAGGAAATGGGTTGAAATTTGGTTGAAAATTGAAAGAGGGGTATTCCTAGATAATAACACGTGACAAATATCATTGTAGTGAGTGTGGCTTATATCAATATAGAAGTTTTTATTCATTTAAAATGATTCCAAAGCAGATATACACCATTTTCTCATTTATTATTTCACCTTCCCAGTAATAAGAGTTCTAAATATGTTGATGAAGAACTAAAAAGTCAGTCATAATATATCAGTCAGTTTCACAAGATGAGGAAAGAGGTTTTGATGTTGAGTCAAGAGTTACAGGTTTCTGCTTTTGCTTGTTAGTATGATCCAAAAGTTTCTGGGCTCAGTATCTGCATCCAAACAATGAGGTTTAAATCTACTATTCTCAGTTTTCTCCAAGTAAGTAGGTTGAATGTGGGCATATGGGCAGAGGATAAGTGGGAGAGTTCTGATCGTCCCTCCCTCAATACTTGGGAGCCGGGGTTGGTGATGGAATAACGGTTATTTGGAGATTTTGTGAAGCAGTGCCACAGGACCATCTGAATACTTCTATAAATGGGAAGAGCAGAATGTGCTAGGAGTTTCCAGGTTTGTTTTAATCTTTTCCCATAGCTTATGGTGTCAACATTGGAGAACAGCTGTACATTTATCTATCTTAAACAAAATTAAAGGTACTAAGATGTATCTTAGTAAACTTGGTACCCCAAATATTTGCTGTCATGTTTTAAGATATTTTACAAGTTCAGACAGCACAGATAAATAGCTATCTGAGCAGTAATTTTGCAAAGTTCTTTTGATGTTCACTTGCATTTGACACAATAACTAAATTTGGTTGTAATCATTACCGAACAGAAGATTCAAATATTGATTGCTCTTTTTAAAATATGGCTGACAGACTCTGATTTACTAAGGTGTAGTTGTTTAAAACTAATTTTCTAATCCCATATCAGTCCTCTTCTATTAGCAATTTAAATGACAGATTATTATTTTGTATTTTTGTTTTCACTTTCCTTTCAGAATATTTTGATGGGTAGAGCAAAAATTCTTCAAATAGACTGAATAGATTTTTCAGTATTGAAAACAATTTGCAGGCATTCACTTGGACCTAAGAAAAGCAGAAATATAAATTCCTATCTAATGGGAACTATTTCAAACATTTTAATTTTCAAAGTAAGGGCAGCAAATATAAAACGATGTATATCATAAGAACTTCTAAGGGGTTTATGACTATATTTATCCCCTTTAGTTCAAGTGAAAAGTAATTTGAAAACCTTCTCCAAAAATGTATTGAAAACAGTTTTCTATACTTGGACAGCTCCAGCTGGTGATCCTCAACTAGGCAAATAATCTCTGCTAGATGATCTTTTTGTGTATAAACCAATGTAATTGCATTTACAGTGATTAATATATTTGATGCGTGCCAGTTCAAATTACTAAATTACTCCAACTGACCAACACAAAACCTTGAAATCATCAAAATTTACCTAAATGGCTTCCCTGGTGGCGCAGTGGTTGAGAGTCTGCCTGCCGATGCAGGGGACACGGGTTCGTGCCCCAGTCCGGGAAGATCCCACATGTTGCGGGGCGGCTGGGCCCGTGAGCCATGGCCGCTGAGCCTGCGCGTCCGGAGCCTGTGCTCCGCAACGGGAGAGGCCACAGCAGTGAGAGGCCCGCGTACCGGAAAAAAAAAAAAAAAAAAAATTACCTAAAACCTCCCCTGTAACCTGTTGTTCAAAATGAGTTGGAGGCTCTCTTGAAATGCTGCATAGACATTATATACTTCCCTTTCTAAATTTTTCCTACTTTCACACACAGCAAAGTAGATGAATCATTTCAAAGTCAGCTGAATCAAGTATTAATTATTTATATCTAACAACACATAGGAAATTTATCTTAGCTTTAATAATAAGTGAAACTAACTACATTATGCCTAGAGTTTTAAACAGAGAAAAAATAGTAAAGGAACTAGCAAATAAAATTCTGTATGATTTATGGCCATTTTGATTTTGAAAGAAAGTTCCAATTAGCTCCAATGAAGACCACATTAGAGGAATAAAAGTTTCCAAAGAATTGACAGTCTAAATTACTCAACTGATAAATATTTCTTCATCAATGAATCTCAATGTTATAATAAAGGTCAATCACAGCTAACTATAACTTCTGGATTTACGAAAAAACAATTCTCTCCAACAATCCCAACTGCAAATGCAAATATGTCTAAGCAAGGGATATTATAATTGGCAAAGAATGCCATGACAGACAAAAATATATGCAGTCTGTGTGGGTTATAACTTATCTCTTAGTCAAACCAAACCTGTTAAAAGTATTTAAAAACCAAAATTTTGAAAATAACTGCTTTGGAAATGAAATTAGTATAGCAAAAAAGGTTTCAAAATTTTCCAGCCAAACAAGTCTCATCAAAACCATAATAAGAGGGTTATCTCCAAAAAACGTATTTTTATTGCTACAGATTTAACTGTTTTGAGCAATGGAGTCTTTAAGAAAATAAAGCCACAGATTCAGTTGAGTTTCAACAAAGAAGATGAAAGAAAGAGAAAATAAATGTGAACTGACTTGAATATGAAATTCTAATTTTAAAGCTCATCTTAGAAACTCTAATTTCATTCAAGTGTAAGTTCGTTCCTTCTTTTAGTCCACTATGTTACCTTACATTTGCTTATTAACTTTAAGGAAAAGGACTGGCACAATCACAATATAGTTGATCAAATTGTATGAACTACGTAATACGTGTATAATATATATGTAAAATGACAGATTGAAATAAAAACTGAACATCCAAATTTAGTAACATGTAACAATTTGCAACTCTATATTTACATTAAATTACATATGTAAAATATAACTTTACAGGAAATTTAAAGTCAGTTAAATTTTGTTGTTTTCTAAAATACTTTTAAATATCTTCTCTAGAACTATTTTGTCATCTTATTTGCACATATAAATTTAACTTTGGTCAGTAGGTGTTCTTTGCATAAATAGATTAGATAGAATTGATGATAATTATTAGAGAAATGGGCTCCTTAATTCACCACAATATTTAAGATGGCAATAATCATGGAAAATAAAACAAAAATGCAGGATATTTTACTTAAATATTGTTCTGAAAATAAATCATACTGTATTTAAAAAGAAATTTGTAACAAAAGAGTTAAGGAAAGCATGTTTACACACGATTGATCCTTTACAAAGTTATATGGTTTATAAGGCATGGATTACATGTTTTTGTCTGGTTTTACATAGATATACTTTGCTTCAGTAAGTTATGTATTTGCTGTTACTTTGTTCATTATAGTAGCTTATTTGTTTAGATAATGAATCCCTTTGAAAACCTGTGGAAGGTTATATACTCATCAAGTCAGTAAAATGAACACATGGTTATATACCAAAACTTGTGCATGTAATTTCAAGGCCTTTCCAGATACCTCCACCTCAGAAGCTCAGCTCTAGTAAAAGCCTCTGACTGACTACCATATTTAAACTTCTATTCTTCTCAATGAAATTCACACCTACACACCTATACAGACACTAGGTGAACAAACTGCATTATTCCCCAGCTTTATTGATGTATAGCATTGTATATGTTTGAGGTGTACAACTTAATGACTTGATATATGTGTATATTGTGAAATGATTACCACAATAAGGTTAGTTAACACATCCAACACCTCATACCTTGTGTGCGTGTGGTGAGAACACTGAAGACCTACTCTCAGCAATTTTCAAGCATATACTACAGTATTGTTAACTATAGTCAACATGATGTCCGTGAGATCCCCAGAATTTATTCATCTTGTAACACTGGAAGTTTAATAAACTACGTTTTGAAGCTATATAAGTTAGTTTCACTTAAGAGAGAAAAATGTGTAATTTTTTCTACTTATATTCACATAGGCACTTGTAGCATTACCAAGAAAAAACTCAAAGTAATACTTTTATATCAGAGTTTAAAACTGATTTAGCTGGGACAACTAATGGGGACTAAAAAGTAAGCCCAATGTAATTTAACAAGAAAATACCTGAAGTGAAAGAAACAAATGTTTAAGATTTCTAAACACCAAATCATATGTGCATTTTAACCTAACTAAATTAGGAAAATTCTAATTCAAAAAGTAGATGCCTACCAGAAATGTAAAATGATGTTTGTCATCTTATATACATTCAATGGAAAACCTACATTTAAGTTCAAGGTATTAAAGTGAATAAAGGAAATAACTATTCCACAGGAGTATACATCATTTCAGTCTAATTTTAGTATGCAATTCTCCTTATTAAATATCATGTATGAAATAGTCTTATTTATCATCTTATCTCATTAGATATTGTCTAGAGAGGCAATTTTGAAAAAGAAAAAATGGTTAGGAAGACTTTATTTTAGTCAAATTAGATTTGATACTTCGAATGTTTATCTATCTAATACAATCTTTTATTAAACAACTCTTCAGCTCTAGTGTATTTTTTGGTAAAGTTTTAATAACTCTCTTATAATTAAAAATAGCATATGATATCAGAGACCAACAGTAATTAAAAGTAATCAAATTTAGTGAAATGTGTACAAAATAAAGAGATCTGTACGTATTTTATTAAGGAGTTATCAGTTGAATTTGCTGTTTCCTATGTGAAATGAAACAATGTTTACTACTAAAATATATGTTAAGTCCTTTGCCTCATTTTCTGCTTTTGTAAGATGTATTGCTTGAGAAACAAGTTTTCAAAAAACAAGGCCTAAAAAATCTACTACTCAGGGTGCCTTTGAGGATATTTAATTAAAATCTAATCCTGCATTCATTAAGGCTCACATAAATTAAGCTGTCATTCATAAGATTTATGGATTCTCATTTGCATATTGCATACAATTCATCAATTACTCAAGTATGAAAGGAGCACATTTCCCTTGGAGCTGCCTGCTACCCTGCCAACATTTGAAATGAGGGAAAGAGCAAGACTGTCAGGTATTCACACAAACTTTCTTCCAAATGTCTGCTCCTTGATTAATCTAATTTTCTAGATATTCCCTACAAGATATTCCAACAGCCCTGGTGCATATTTCTATTATTTCCCCTGTCTTCACCACCAAAATCTTCTAGTCTTTGAATACGTCTTCATGTCTGAGTGATTATTATTTGTTTGGTAATGGTATGGCATTGATGATTTCTTTTTATTAAAATGTGTTTGATGCATGCAAGCAAAATACAAAGAGGTAGGCTATACACTTTTGTTGATTTTTTAACATTAATATCTTGCTATCAATGATTAGCCTATTTCATGTGTAATAAAAAGTTGAAAATGGAATGGCCAGAGAATGTTTCTCTGGAATAGAGTTAGTATAACTAACTACCTTTTCAGAGAATCTTAACATGTCAGAAGAATCTAAAACAAAACCACATAGTAAATCATCGATTCTATGCTTAAGGTAAAAATAGAATTCACTCATTCAGCTGTAAGTACATGTTATTGTACTTTTCACAGTTCTAAGCAAAGTAGTAACCCAGATCAGTTTGTTTTCATTGTGCATAAAGCATACTGTGTTAATTCACTTGTCTTCTCTGGGGAGTAGATCTTAATTTCAGTGGCACAACTTGGAAGCAACAGTCCCTTCCAGAGCATACTCTGGAAATCTTCCAACAGGCATGTGATCAGGTGTGGAATTTAATGCAAAACACTGCTCATGTCCAGCACTTCTACAATTAAAATATACGAATGTATCAGCACTCTTAAAAATGACTGCATCTGAATACATACTGTCTCTTTTATGTCAATTAAATGAAAAAATAGGAAGAAGTGCCTTTCATAAAGCACTAATTTTCCATGGAGTACATCTACTCCAGTACAAAAAGAAAGCATTTGATTTAATTTCAGTAGTCAGAACATTTTATTTGGTAATACTACGGATTTTACCTTACTTTTTTATACTTGACAAAACTATGATCATATCTATTTGGAAACGCTTCCATATTTAGAACCCAAAATTGGAATTCCCCAAATTCAAACCTAAAGATGTCAGGTTAAGTGTCAAATTATGAGGAGAGATGCCTTTAGGTGGATGTCATTCTCAAGGAGTCTAAGGAAATGAGTAGGGGACCTTAAGGACTATACCAGCATAATCATAAATATTTTCACTTTACAAAAACTGTGCTTCAAAAGAGAAAAAAATATATACTCGTTAAGTAATTAAACTTAGAAAGTAAATAAAATTTACTTAAAAGTAATTGTCACTAAACCCTTATAAATACATTTAACATAAGAGAAATAAATGCCTTTATAAATGTGATCAGAGATATGAAATCATTAGCATGCTCAACTTATAAAATGCCTTTCAAAACTGAAAGCAAACAACAGACCAGCTAATGCTTTTGATTCATTCAAGTTGGATGGTTCATCGTAATTTTCAGAGATCCATGCCTGTGACACTCCTGGGTGTACTGTCTGAGTTTTAACCCTTGCATTCTCTACATTTCAGTTTTCTCAGCATGAGCTGTCTACTTTATTCTACCCAAGTCATGTGTAATAGAAAAAGAATTGTTCTAGGCTAAAATAATAAAGCTTATTTTATTTCTTCAATACAAACCACCTGTTCGGATTCTGTTTTGTTACTGAGATTTTTTAACTATGTAAGTGAATTATGATAATTAGCTACCTTATTCCATTCCATAGAAAGTGAATGAAAATCATATGGTAGGCTTTATTTTCTTTATTGACTTTGTGCTATAAAATAATTCACCTCAGACTGATGGAGGAATTATGAGCAACAGAACACAAAAGATCTAGGAGTGATGGACAAAAAAGGGAGAAAAATTCAACAGATCACCTAGGGCACTTCACTTATATTGGAGATTTTGCATTAAACAGTTGTACAGATGAGGTGAAACTGTTTCAAGTCCCAGAGTGCAAACTTGGTTAAAATTAATTATTCCCCAAATGAATGAGCTTCTTTTTATTTTTCATACCCATGTCTTGATTAATAATCAGGTCTGAACCGGCATTTCTGAACCAAAGTCCACATTCTCGGCCACACACATGACAGAAAATATTGATAGATTAGAACGTCAAGAGGAACAGAAAAAATCTAGGTTAGGTAAAATTTCATTTCAAGCATATAATTTTGAGATAATTATTTCAAAAGTCACACACAGTAATGATTAAATAAGAGGACACTGTTCCTGAAAAAATCAAATATATTTTCTGGAAGGAAAACATCAATATGGCAATAACCTTGACAAGAGTCTTAGGTGATAATGGTCCATCAGGAGTAATCAGTATTGATATCCATCAAATGAAGATATCAAAAAACTATTTCCATGCCAACACACTGCTATTTATGTTACATCACTTAATATTATTAAAATATTACTCAGGGCTTATGGAAGCTATGCAAAACGATAACAAAGCACAGTGAGAGACCTGGGGACAGAAACTTTAGCATCAGTTAACAATAAAATAGGCACATGCAAATTCGTTAGTGTATATATGTAAGGCGATGAAGTTTTCAATCGTGCTAGAAGAACAACATTAGGTAATTAGTAATATTCAACATACAACAAAAATTACAGTACTTCCTAAAATTGTTTACAACAAGGCTTTAAAGCAGATTAAACCTGATGGGTATCTGGGTTGCAGAAACATACACTACTAATTCCACCTTCATGTAAAAATGCTGTGTATTCAGCACTGTAAATCTAATAATATGGAATAAACATTTTATTACTGGTCTTCTCAAAAACTGTCTTACCAAATTATTCTGGATATGTGTATTACTTCTATAAAAGAATATGTAAGATCAAAGACATTCCCTTATGGTACGATGAGCATTGATCAGCCTTATTAATTTTATAACAAGAAAAATAAAGCAACCAAAAGGTACAAAAGTTCCAAGAAAGGGCAAGAGTTATCACCTGGGGCTACCAGTCTACTCTACTCTGTACAAACCTGTTCTCCAAGAGGAATCATTTAAACTATTTACACATTTCTTTTTCCTAGGTTAAAAGCTAAGTACATAGAAGCAATAAAAAATTGTGTAAAACATATGTTTTCAATCACATAAAGGACAAGTTGCCTAATTCTGAATATATTTGTAATAAGCATAGGGGTCATGCATGCAAAGTCAAAAAATCCATTCAAACGAGATGTGTACTTCTTTTGTGCAATGTTGTCTAATTTAAATCTGTTCCTTTAAATATTATGTGGGTATATATTATACATACATGTATGTATGTAAGGTTGTTATAGATGTTATTAGCCATCCTAGCTAATTCTCATGGCTGTAGCATTAACACTCAAATAATAGTAGACTCTATGTCAGAATCACTTGGGTGTAAAATATTGGGAAATTAAGAGAAAATATGCTCAATTAAACTGGATGCCCTCTTGTAAGAAACTTAGCCCTGGATTTCTCAAAATCACTTCTCCATAAAGAGAAAAACACATGGCTTTATTGTTCAGAAGTTATTATTAAGATCAGATAGAATAAATGCTTTTAGTTCTTGTAATTCCAAGGATTCTTCTGAGGTAATCTCAGAACCCTTTTCCTTTTTCATGCTGCCTCCTTAAACTGTCAACTCACAATTGAGCTTGCAGTCAACTACAATCTCCAAATCATTTTCACACATAATATTATTAAATAAACCATTTCAAACTCTTCCCATACAGGATCTTACATTCACCTCTATTAATTTTATATTACCTATATGTGATCTACCATTCCAGCCTGCCAAGATTTTAGTGATCTTGATTCCATCGTTATCTACTGTTTCATCCAGTTTCAAGAATAGGAAAGCCCACTTCTTGAATTTACCTTGAATTTTTCACGAAATGTATCAGCTCTATTTCAAAGGTTCTATCTAATCTATCCCTCCCCTTTGTTCTCTCTTCTCCTGCCCCAGTTCGACCTTTGGTTTAATTACCCCTCTTCTTTGCTTAAAAAGCCATCTGTTGGCTCCCTATTCTTTAGAGCAGAGGTGAGTAAATTACAGTGTGCAGGGCAAATCTTGCCTACCTGTTTTCCTAAATGCAGTTTTATTGGAACACAGCCACGTTCATTTGTTCACGGATTTTCCATGGTTGCTTTGGCACTACAGTGGCAAAGTTGAGTAGTTGCAACAGAGACCATATGGCTTGCAAAGCCTATAATATCTACTATCTAGACCCTTCCAGAAACACTTTACCCACTCCCTCCCCTACAAGGTATTTCCAAACCCCTTAGCACATTGCTGAAATCTCATTATGGTCTGATCCTTAACACCTGTTCTAGCATTTTCTTTCACCAATTCCTTCTCTTTATTCCCACTAATATTCTCCACTTCTCTATATTTATTCATATCATTTTCTCTAACTGGAACTATTTCCCCAATATCATTTCCAGAATACATTCTAAACATATAGCAAGGTCCTTTAGAAAGAAATGTTCAGAAATAATAAAGGGAAAACAATATAGCGTATGTGCTTATGTTTTAGTTTACTTTAAATTGTTACTGCTATTTGATGTATTCATTCTTTGGACCGGCAATGATAACATTAACACTGGACTAGTATGTATTATGAATATTATGAGTTATTGAAATTATTTTTCACCAGAAAGTAATTGGACAGCACTAGGGAGCAAGAGCTCCTTAAGTATATAAATATCACCAGGGGCTTCCCTGGTGGCGCAGTGGTTGAGAGTCCGCCTGCCGATGCAGGGGACACGGGTTCGTGCCCCGGTCCGGGAAGATCCCACATGCCGCGGAGCGGCTGGGCCCGTGAGCCATGGCCGCTGGGCCTGCGCGTCCGGAGCCTGTACTCCGCAACAGGAGAGGCCACAACAGTGAGAGGCCCGCGTACCGCAAAAAAAAAAAAGAAAAAAAAAAAAAGATCACCAAATCGTCAGAGTATCCCAAGGGGTTGGTTACTTCCTAGAAGTAAGCTGATCACCTTACAGTTTTACATCAAAGGGTCACGTTTTATTAATGACAGTATTTTTCAAAATTATTCATCTATCATCATAAAGAATTCATATTATTCTCTTAAAATGAATATTTTATATATAACCTGAGTCCATAAAATCCTTTTTTTCATGTAAGTCAATTAAAGTACACCCATCAATTTAAAAAAATAAAATAAAACACTGTTGAATATATACCCCCTTCTTATCTGTTTAAAGGCATTGCTCAGATGGGACCCAGGGGCCTGAAAGGGCTAGTTTTCTTCACCCAACAGTTTCCTTATTCTACAAGTAGTTTCGACTCTGAGGGAAAAAAGTCCAACTATTTTTACTTCCCAGGAAGTAATCCATTTCAAAATTTTACCCATATTTTCATAATACAACCCATCTTTTTTTCTAATAACACAACAGAATAGAAATTTGTTTTAGATAATATCAAGTAGTTGAGACCGACTGTGGCTGTCAGTGAAGGTGAAGGCGTCCTGCATGCCATTTTTGGCAGCTGTGAATGATTGCTGGTTATTTCACATCTCACTTTTTATTAAAAGGTCATATAAAATGCTCTAAAACTCTATCTTCATGGTCCTATCCACCAGAAAGCACTGAGCTGCGTCAACAGAGTAAAGTAAATGTCAACAGAGTGTTAGAAGTATGCATGTATTTTCTGGACAACTACCTCAAGTATCAGCAAAGAGTTTTGAAGAACCAGAGTCTAAGAGAAGAGCTGTGGCTGTTTCCACTGACCAAATAATAATTATCATTGAAAATTAAGCTTACAGGAATAGGAAAAAATATCGCCTAGGCTCTTTGTGACTTGCCTTAGAGGAACAGATTATCACTATGACCAATTACACATAAAATTCATTCAAAACTTCATTGGTTACTTATACGGGATATGGCGGTAGACCCTCACTGAACTATAATGACAAAGGCCTTGAACACAGGGGCAATATAACTGATGAAACCAGAAAGACACATGGAAAAGCTTAATAAGAATTTAAGAAAAAAAAAACACATTTGACCAAAAACCGTAATTGAAAAAATAGATGAACATAGAAATTCATGACTGCAGAAAAACAAGTGGAGTACCGTCTGGTATTTTTGAGAGGGTAAGAGGACAGAAGGAAAGACATAAGAGCATTCTAATACATTCAAAGTGCATTGTTACTTTTTGTGAGAAAGTTGGAGTCAAATCCACACAAACGCGTGCTCTTTTTCGACAGCCTACAAGTATGCATAGAATAGAAAAACATCAATAAGATTAGATCAATGATAGTAAGTTTTCTTAACAGATCTGATGTACATGAGTACATTCATTCATTTAGTCAATATTTCCTTAACTTTTATAGTACATGACGTATTACATCATCTGTGCTCTACTGTGCAGAATACAAAGTTGAGTCAGACATGGGTCCTGTCTTCTTGAGAGTAAGTAGAATAAAAAGCATGTTTATGGATAACTATAACACCATAAACACGGTATTAAATGACATTTTTAAAAGTTGGGAGAAAGAGGTTTGAAAGTTCAGAAGAGAAACTTTCAAAGTATGCTTGAAGGAGGTGGCATTTGAGAGAGCTCTGGAACAGAGAGGGACTTGGAATTGAAGACCTTGGCAAGGAGGATTTGGGCAGAGAAGGTGCATTCCTGTCATAGGGACAAAAAGCAAAGGCATAAAAACCACACAATGTAGAATATTTATAAACAACAACAAGTCGCTTAGGTTAGCTAAGACATCATTTAAACTGGAGAAGTAAGAGATAAATCTAGAAGTAGTTTGGAAACAATTCACAAAAAGCCTTAATTTTTTTTTAAAAAAAGAATAATCTTTATTTTTATAACCAATCAGTAACTATGGAAGGGTTTGGGGGGTTTTTTTTGGTTCATTTATTTTGCCATTGTTAGTTTGTTTTCAATATAAATGGAGAGACTGTGAGCAAGGAGATCACTTAGAAGCATCATTTGTCCTGAAATCTAAGATGTCCCAAATGTATCAGCAATATTATAGGCTAGAGACAATAGGAATGGTGAAGTTGGGAGAATATGAGGTATAAAGGTAGAGAGCTTATAATTTACAATTCTTGATAGAATAGTTTACGAAATGCAGACTTCAAGTGAAAGAAAACTCTTTATTAATAATAACTGAAAATATTAGAGCCCTGGCTAAAATAAAAATGATCCCCTTGGAAACAGAAAGAGGAACAAAGATGAAAGTGAAGATCAATTTTGAATATATTTTGGTCATGGAATTTATATGACATTCATCAAGTAATTGGACATGTCCTACTAGTGCTCAGGAGAGAGAGGGACATATATTTGGAACTCATCTGCCCAGAGATAATAATTCAAATCATAATTTTTTTTATATTTTAAGAAAGAATAGCTCTTGATTATTCCAACGTGCTTGAAGGGTCTGATACATATTTATCAGTAAAGTCAGTCACCATGGAAGTGATTCTCCACCAACAGGGAGATGTAAACCTCAACCTTGTGAAATGTAGGTAAAATGGGGTATTAAGGCAGGGTAAGTGAGGTGAGAATGGATTTTGTCCCACACTACTTCCAATGTTAGCAGTCTGATAAAAAGGACTATAAACTGTTCCTTAGCCAAAGAAAACCCATTTACAATATTACTTGAGGAACAGAATTCAGGGAAGAGGGGATCAGAATGATAGGATGAAAACCAGTATAATGAAAATTTTAAAAGGAAACTGCCAAATGCTGGAGATAAAAACAGAAAGTTTAACAGGACAAAAACTGAGACAAACTGGCAACTTTGAAGGTTGCTTGTTACTTTCAGAGGAAGTTGACAAATGTCAGTAGAATTTTTGTGGAAGCCAACATACAAGAAGTTGTAAAGATGGAAGAGACGGGTGAATCAATGACTATGACGAGAAATTGGTCAATGAAAAGAAAAGATGAAATCATCATGGCTTGAGGAGTGAACAGTTTTTAAGGAGGATGAACATGTGTCTAGAACAACATTGTCCAATAAAAATATAATGCAAACCTCATAGGATATTTTATATTTTTCAGTAATGATCTTTAAAAAATTGAAATTAAATGAATAACATATTTTACTTAACTCAGGATAGCCAAGACATTATCTTTTAACACATAATTAATATGAAAATTATTGAGATATTTCACATTCTTTTTTCCTACCATCTTTTCTAAATGTGGTTTGCACAATACAGTTACAGCGTACCTCAATTTGGACTGTCAACATTTCAAGAGCTCAAGAGCCACAGTGGCCACTCTGCTCAAAAGGACAGCTGGAGAAATTGGGAGCTACAAGCCACGAATGGCTTTTGAAGTTGTCACTTGACTGTTAAGTTTGGTTAGCTGGCTGATAAGAACTATTATGAGTGCATTTATTTTCCCTCTCTTTTTTTTTTTTTCTTTTTTGTCATTAAATACAAAAAGAAACAATAAGAGGGTGTTTGAATGGGGGATCACAGAATACTGTTCAAACTTCTCTTTGGAACTAAGCAAGAATAATTGTTTGAGATGAGAACTTAAACTAAGACACTTTGAAGCTAATCACATGAGCTTTTGAAGATACAGTGTAGAAGTTAAAAGTAGGAAACACTTCCAGGATTCCTGAAGTAAAAGACACACTATAAACAGACGACTAAAATTGGATTGAGAATTTCAAAACCATTCCTCATGAAATGATAATTATATCAACTTGTACAAATAAAAGGTCAAGAACTTTCCAAATAATTGCATCCAGACATTGTCTCATTAACTGGAATCCCACACGCAAAAGTAATTCAACATCTATTGGATTTATCCTTTGCTCACTCTATTTTCTCAAGACTGATGAAGACAGCCAAATCACACATCTGGCATATCTTCTTCAAGCCATTTTTTACTACTACATCAAATAAGATGAATTCCAAATACTATACTCCTTTACCGATCAAAAAAAAATTTACTGTGAAACAAAACTGCATCATTTTAAGAGTATTTACCTTTAACAAGTATTTTTCTTTACAAAGTTCGTCTACCATTTTATTCACATTTAAAATTAAGCAATCATACAGCATACTGAATGAAAAACTAAACACTTTAGACTGAGATATTGTTTTAAATTTTAAAAATACAGAGAAAGCAAACTCCAGGCTACTTAAAAAAAAAAAAAATCCCTCAGTAGAATTCTGATTTATTTAAAGTCACATGAGTGTGCTTGAAAGAAAAGCTGTGCTTCTGCTAAGATAATGCAAATTGGTGGACCAACTCTCAAAGAGTTAAACGATACATATGTAAGAGCATCAACAGTGAAGCTGGATGAGACATAACTACTGTCTCATGTATACATTTAATATCTCCCAGCAGTCACTTCTCAGTACATAATAATCTCAAAGGGAAAGATTACTGGAACCTCCTTATAGTGATCATATAGTCACATGACAATACAATGTATAATGTGTGGTCCTTTTTCACATTGAAAAAAAATAAATTCAAATATTGATTTAAATATTCTATTCAATATTTTCAAAATTATTTAAAAATAAAAGTCATTGCTACCTGCCATTTTTCCTTTATACATAAGTGAGGTATATCACTTCTTATTTCATATGACTAAACATGATGTGAAATGGCCCATAGTAGAACGGTGGTAACACATTCTCAAAATAAAACATTAGTGGGAATTAGTTTTCTTACAAAAAGCTAATACTAACTATTATAACTCGGAGGAGAAACGGAATATATCTTCCTCTTCTTTTTTTCTTTTTTTGAATTTATAATATATATATTCCTCTCTTAATGCAAATGCTGTTTTTATTTTCTTGCAGAGTTGACTTGCTATATATATATTATCTTCCAACCTAAGTTCAAACTAGTTCCTTGAAACAATGCCTATGGCATATTTGACACATCCTTCTACTGTACAGAGTACCAAACACATGGAAGGCATTCAATAATTGATTCTTGTTTTGCTTATTGGAAGGAAAAAAGAAAGGCAAAATGCCCACAGGTAAGTGCCTTATCAAGTGATGCTAAGTAACAACAGACTGGCATTAAAAAAAATTGATCAAACAAGAACTTTATCTCATTGTTTTTCTAGGAAAGAACTTCAATTCTGTCTTATCATTAGGGGGAAGTTTTTTATTTTTTTTTAATTTATTTTATTAAAGTATAGTTGATTTATAACGTGATAATTTCTGCTATGCAGCAAAGTGATTCAGTTTTACATACATATATATATACATATATATATGTGCACATTCTTTTTCATATTCTTTTCTATTATGGTTTATCACAGGATGTTGAATATAATTCCCTGTGCTATATAATAGGACCCTGTTGTTTTTCCATTCTATATATAATAGTTTGCATCTGCTAATCGCAAACTCCCAATCCATTGGGGAAGTTTTTAAATGAAAAGAAATTGAGACATTTTATTAGGAGAAAATCCCACAATTTACCTGTTTATTTTCTTTAATATTTTATTTTCATTTTTCTGTTGAAAAGAATAAAAAAATAACACAATATTCCTTCAAAATGCTTGATAAAATTAATGATTCATCTAAAATATATCAGAAATTACTCTGTTGGCTAATTTTTAAATGTGAGTTAATTCTATTAACATTTAAATCTATAAAAAATAAAATTATTAAACAGACATAATGGGTAGATATTAAAACAAATAATTACCCTTCCCAAATCTTTTTGGCCAGGTAACATTTCTTCCATTATTTTCTAGGCTATTATAGCACGTATGGAAAAAATAAGCCATTTAGCCAAAGAATAATATAGAAAATAATCTCATCTTATAGGAAACAACACCTAGACATAATCACTTAAAATGGAAAAAATAAATGATAATATAGCTCATGGAAACCGAGTTTTTACTAACAATCTATGGAAATTCAACTACTAAAAAAATTAGCATTTTCCTCAGTTCAGCTTCTAAGTATCAATGGTCTTTACTAGCCTTTCATTCTTCCTTCTCATTTCTCCAAATAGCAAACTACTGTTGAAACTGTAACATGCAAAATGTTCTAATCACCATCAAACACAAACTTGATTAGTTTATTTAACACGAGATATTCCTAAAATTTATTCATGATTATTTTTATATGATCCAATTTTTTTTTTTTTTTTTGGCTGTGTTGGGTCTTCGTTTCTGTGCGAGGGCTTTCTCTAGTTGCGGTGAGCAGGGGCCACTCTTCATCGCGGTGCGCGGGCCTCTTAACTGTCGCGGCCTCTCTTGTTGCGGAGCACAAGCTCCAGATGCGCAGGCTCAGTAGTTGTGGCAACCGGCCTAGTTGCTCCGTGGCATGTAGGATCTTCCCAGACCAGGGCTCAAACCGGTGTCCCCTGCATTGGCAGACAGATTCTCAACCACTGCGCCACCAGGGAAGCCCTATTCATGATTTTAAAATTGAAACTCTACAGTTACAATATTTACTCCCTTGGAAAAAAAAAAAAGAAGAAAAATACAAACAGATATTTTATTTTTGGTTCTCTCAGCCAAACAGAGTTGACAATGAAAATCAAAAAGATGTTTTACTATTAGTAAAGGTATTTGTTTCTACTCCCTTTCCAGAATTGCAGACTCTTGCAAATGTCACCTTGGTTTGAATATCTCAATATCATTACCTTCTTCATCTTGTATTTTTTCCTAAGAGGCTAGAAATATTTCAATCTTTTTCTTTATTCCAGAAGATTCTCCAAAGGTCAGTATGCAGAGGGATCGGTATATAAAATTCTCAAATAAGTAGAATTTGCCTTCACTTTTTCTCTTTTTCTTACTTAGTATCTCCTCTCTAAAGGTATTTTAATACTTTTTACTCCATATGCCATTTCTCCAAAGATATTTATGGAGCTTATGGCAAAGTTTCTTCCCCTAAGGTCACATAACAAATGTATTATAAGGGCCAAAATACTGGCTTCTTGATTGGACATCTCTTTAAATAACCATTATTGAGGTCTTGGTATTTGCACAGTGGTATGCTTAACAAAGTTGAGGAATAAGTTTCCAATCGCATGGAAAGCAAGACATACATGTCCCTAAGACAGAAGTTAAACAAGACTATACAATACACTTAACTTAGTTCTGAAATAATTGACAAACTTAGTGTCATGTGAATGTAAAAAAAGAAGGACAGATCACTAGAAGAAGGAATAATCAGGGAATGCCTTTACGGAACCCCAAACAGAGCAAGCTCTAGATATGTGGAACAGATTGGAGAGAAAAGCCAAGGCAGGAGACACCAATAGAGTTAAGACATGGAGATAG
Organism: Globicephala melas; assembly: GCF_963455315.2. Taxonomy (NCBI): domain Eukaryota; kingdom Metazoa; phylum Chordata; class Mammalia; order Artiodactyla; family Delphinidae; genus Globicephala; species Globicephala melas. The sequence goes on from NC_083331.1 coordinate 45,672,407, forward strand.
AAATCATGACAGTATATTTGAGAAACAGTGACAAGACTGCCTGGTCTGTCTCAAGTCAAGGGCTGCTGTTCGGATTATTAAAGGCAAGGAGCCAGAGACTTCGCTGTTTACTTTTTTGTATAATCCTTCCAAGAACTCTATGAGGTGGATATGCCCTTTCTTGCAGATAAGAATATGAAGAGAATTTAAGTATCTTGCCCAAGTCTCCTGAGCTGGTAAATGGCAAAGCTCAGGAATGAAACTTATTTAGAAGATATTCTATGCCAGGGAAGAGAGGTGGGACTTAATTCCTTAGGCAATTTGCATTTCCTAAATATCTTTCAACAGTTCTTATGATTTTATAAAATCATTTGAGGAAGATTGATATAGATGTTTGAAAAAATTTTTTTTAATGTTTTCTAATATGTTCATGTTAGCACAAGATAAAAGATATATTTAAAAGGAACTTTTTGAGTCTCTTTCAAATAAAATGATTCAATCCTTGTGTAGTTATATTTCTTTCCCTGTGATCTCAGCTTCTCCTAATTATATCAGGAGTCAATGGTGTACAGAAAAATTTTATCAGGCTGATAGAAGCCCCAAACCTTGGAAAGTAAGAGAAAATACAACAAAGGAGGCACATGCCTTTTTTGCCTTCTTCTCACTTCCGAAGCTCAACAGCACAGAGGACGGATAAGGTGTGAATAAGGAAATTTTATTATCCTGACATGTGGTGAAAATCTCACTTTACTGAAAGTACTGCAATTAATAAATTTATTAGTTGCGCTGACAGACTCCCTCCTAAGTGGTAGAAAAAGCAACACTGAAAAGTTGAACACTTTGATGATTTGGAAATGATAATCTTTGGATAAACTGACCACCACCTTATATATTTTATTTAGCAATGAAGTTTAGAAACTTGCAAGAGAATGAAGTACAGTGTCCGAAACAAGGCACCTAAAACTCTCACCATCCTCTGCATGGGATAGCTCATGCCTGGAGGGCAGGAGAATCAAAAGAAGCAACTTGTCAGTCTTCAAATATCTAGAGGATCATCATGCTCATGAGAGATTAGTGTAGCCCTTCCAAATAGGAACAAGGAACAAATAGATCCTTCCTCAAGAAAGCAAGAACACTTACAGTAAGTGGCCAAACAACAAGAATATGCTGCTAAGAATATTCAATCACAGATTTAACAACTATCTTTGAAGAATATTGCACATTGGTGACCACTAGGGTTGAGGTTTAAATAACTTCTACAAAAACTATTAAAAATTTTTTATGTAATTTTATGAGAACCCACACAAAAAAGAAAGGAGCTTCTATGACTGTTTTAAATTATTGAAGTAGCATAAATTAAAAGTGTAGGTAAGCCCAAGCAAACTCCAGAATTTTTCTTTTATGTTCCACCAGTTTTGTCTTGGAGTAAACCATGAATTATATGAGCAACCAAACAAGGTTTGGTTAAAACAAGTATTAGACTTGGAATCAGAAGCTTTGTTTTACTTTTTCATTTACTTTGGGCAAATCAACATCTCTGAATCTGTATATACATATATAAATTGGTAGTTATACTATCTGCATTACAGATTGAGGTGAATGTCAAATTAAGTCGCTGTTATCCAATTAGGTTGTGAACTATATGGCACTGATATTATGAAAGATTGTTCTCATTAGCTTTATAGTTTTTCAAAACAAGTCTCTGTCCACTTTTTATTTCCATAATTTAGTGAAGAATTCATCTGTCCCCACTTCAGTTTACCTCCTCTTTTTCCTTCAAGTTCTTCTAGAGATTATCATGAGAACATATGTAAAAGCCACATAAATGCTTATGAAAAATGAATGTTCTTTAGTAGTGACTTCTCCAAAAGATAATTATCATACAAACTTCAGTATACACATCAGAAGATTTGACCTCACAGTATCAAAGAGAAGAAAAGCAATAATTTCTTGCTACTTGGTGAATATACAAGTTGCATTATACTGTCATAATATATAATCCTAATGGATGTCTAAATCACCATGGCATGGCACAGAAAGCTGGATGAAACATAACTTTATAGATTTCAGGTTTCCACCAACAAATCTGTGTCATTCAAATGTGTCATCCAGATTAAGAAATAATTCAGTGTGAATCTTGCTGGAGAACCAATCATCAAGCAGTGCAAATATCATATAACGACCTTGCATAGCTGTGCAACTCTGTGCCCCAAAGACAATGTTACAAAAGGAGTGGTTTTAAAATTCACCAACCTGGGCACAGCAACAGTGAAAACTACCATTAACTACACAAAACAGGGTGCCCACTCCCAAGAAAACTGGTGGGCTTTCTAGTGTCTTGCAGGAAAAATAAGGCAGTTGCCATGTTCCTCCACCACATCCCAAAACATTAGGGTCATTCATACTTACAACTTAACAACTTTTATTTATACTTTATATTTATAACAACTTTTATTTTATTTTTATTTATTTAAATTTTATTTAATTATATTTATAATTATTATGTCATAAGTGACATCATTGACAGGGAACATTCTTCCAAAATGTAAGTTAATGAAGAGGAAACTCATAAATAGAGATAAAAAAGAATGTAGAGATTAAGTCCTTCCCTTTATGGACGAGAAAGTGGAAACTTAGAGGTGAAGAATATGAAAATCAATTACCTTTGGATTTTGATTGGTCACTGATGGAGTGACATCACTTACCTGTGATATATATGTATATTTTTAAATTAAGCCCCCCAAAAAGACATAATGATTTCAGTAAGATGAAATCCACTGCAAAAATTCCCAAGACACCGTACAACCTTACCACTAAGGACCTGTTTGGAACTCTCTTATGCCTCTGTAGCAACAAGCAACCCATTCCTTGCTGTGCCCGTCTTTAGCAACTCAGTTAAAAGAAATGGTAAAAGAAATCCCACGGTATCTGCAGATGAGCTTTGTTATCTGATCAAGCCTTTGAGTGGCTGGTACCAACCTTGATCCATTTTACTTTATAGAAGTTTCTGGGTTCCCTCACAAAAAACAGTAAGACTCCTCTAATAATCTCACTAACTACAAACTAAAGCTATGTCCATTTATAGTCAATTTACTTATTTAAGTATATTTTAAGACATATCGTAAATACAGGGTAGCAAATATTTCCTCCCAAAAAGATTCAGCTTTTGGAAGCACACATTTCTCTAGTAACAGACATGCATTGAGAAGTTATATATGCAACTGTAAACACTATTTTTGCATTTATCTGTTTTATATTATATTTGTATGTATGAATAGCTATTTGATACATAATATCTGTTTTATACAGTAACTAACTTTTATAGGAAAACATTACCTACAGTTCAACATACTTACAGCCATGAGGTTTAAAACTAAATTGTGTGATTTTAATCAGCACACTGTGTAGAATTAATAAATAAGAATTCTTAAAATCAAATTTCCCTACTGAAAAAGTGCTTATGCCCAAGCTCGCCTGCATTCAGGGATGCCCTAGGGGATTCTAGGACTTTCCTCAGTACATATTTGGTTTAGATAAATTCAGGAGCTATATTTACCTTCACAGCGTCTCTCCTGGGTTCATGGGAGGAAGCAGGGAAATTTTAGTTCTGCCTTCCAAGCCTCATTTCCCTCGGGATTCTAATTGAACTATGTTCTAATGGGCCCTTGTATGGCACTATAGCAACTTTCTCAGAGCCAAGAAGCCGTGAGTATTTCAGGTAAGAATTTCAAGACCACCCTGGTCAATTTTCACATTCCTGAGGTGTTAGAAAGGGCTCACCCAGTCTACACATGATCCTGCCCCATAAACAAACCAGCTATTCTGGGGAGAAGTGAAAAGCAATAGGGAGAACTTTTGGGGACAGCCTGATGACTCTTAACTATAAAAAGATTAAGTAAATTTAGGATACCTTTGCCATACAAATTAAACTTCAAATTTATTACTGACTGGCCAGCTTTACACATGCATTGGTTCAGATAAACATGAGTGAACCATATTCAGTTGATGGAACCTCAAAAAAAAAAAGCCATAAAACAATATTGAGGTAGGAAAATGAAGTACACACTGAAGCAGGGTAGCAATGTCATTGCTTAGCTAGGGTGTTGGGAGACATTACCTAAGACAAAGAAAGTAGTGTGAAGGACAGCCTTGAGACCATATGCTCAAGTCAAAGAGCTGATCACTGTAAGTAGCAGCTAAAAGATTTTCAAGAGAAAATGTCACTTGAGGATCATTTACAGATGAAGAAAGCACAGCTCAGCCTCTTAGTTTTAAACAGGGAAATCTACTGAGGGGAAACCAGGAGGAGGGACTGCTTGCCCCATCAGGATGATGTTCCTGGCACTGCTTTCTGTATCATTTCCAGAACACCCTGCACCATTGGGATCAATGTGAGAGCACCAATGGATAAAGATCAATGGGTTCCTTTCCATCTACTGCCACAGCATCCGTCACTCTCAGATCTTTGTCTCTGCCGTGTGCAAACTGATTAGAAATATGCTTCTCATATTTTCAAAGACCAGTGCCTTTTTATTAGCTCGGATAATAATGCAAACACTTCAAACCTACACAATGCATTTTGTTAACTAATGTGCAGTTCTTCGTATCATCGTTAAGTTCACTAATTCATCTTTATTTTCCCAGAAATGTGAAAATGACACCAACTAGAATATCTAAGTACTTTAAATATTTTCTATTTTTTTTCCTGTTCACCAATCCAAAATCCAAATACCTACATAATGTGTAAAATATCAAGATTTCAATTTGTCTAAAAATGTACAATGACTAGTTTCTATTTATATATAATGTTAGAATACTTTTTTAAGATTTTATTTCAGTCTGTCAAGAAAAGTTGAACACATCAGATAAGAGCTGTGTGAATACACCAAATGAATGATGGAAAATTCTGCAATGCCAGCACTTTGCACAGTACTTAGCACAGAGTAAGCTCTCAATAAATATAAACTATTATTATTATTACTATTATTATTGTTAATATTTTCACAAATTTTCCTGTGTCCTCCTTTCAGATGACAGCAGTCCAAGAATGTCTTTTAAATGCACGATTAAATCATTCTTCGATTTAAAACATATCACACTCATAAAATATAAATATTGTTGAAAGGAACAAAACATGGAAAACTTTTAGTCATTTTTACCATTCTCTGAAACCAACTAGGGACCAAAGCTTTCATCAACATTATCTCTAAGCCTCACAACAACTCAACACCACAGTCATTATAGTCAATTTTAAAAATAAGCACTGTGAGGGTGGGAAATAAAAGGCAAACAAGTGGGAAGCTGAGGATTTGGAGACTGCATGGCTTTCCAAGACATATGCTATCCACAGGAACCCGCATTCAGAAGGCCCCAGGGCTTGGCTTAATGTTCTCTGCCGCCATCTTGAAATTCTTAAGAATCTTTGAACACGGGGCCCCATATTTTCATTATGCACTGGGGTCTGATCATTATATAGGTGGTCCCATCTTTCCACAATACCGTTATTTTTCTAAATCTGAATTCTTCAGACCCATTTCTGAGCAGAGGGAGGAAATTCACAGAGAGCAAGGGGTAGATGAATGATGAAAGATAGGGGAGCACCAGTAGGAAGTATAGCCAACTTGAAGACAAAAATAACACCTTTCCCTAACTCAAAGGTTTATGCTTTCAAACAATTATTTATGGAAACAACTATGTGTCAGACTCTCTGTTGGGCATGAATATCATACAGAATTCATGAATTATGTCTTATTCCCTTTCATCCTTGCTTTCTTTTGCGCTTTTCCTTTGCCAGCGGCACTCTTTTCCTTCCTCTCTTTCCCACTTTTGACTCACTCTTAGAGTCTACATTCAAACATCACCTCCTCCAGGAAGCTTTCCCTGATATATTGGAGCTTCTTGAGTTACCCTATCTCTGCATTCCAATAGCAATCACTGACCCTGCCATGTAATAATTATTTATTTTTGATTGTCTTCTTAATCCTTGGGCTGAGAAACTGTACCTTACATTGCTACAATGTCACACCTGTTTCTTTTTAATTAACAAATGCATCCATTTATATGAATGGATGAATAAATGAGAGAGAAATTAATAATATAACAAAAAATATGGGAAAAGTTAGTATTTCAAGGAAATGGACCACTTAATGGCAAGTTAATGTACTATTTTATTTAGCTTGTGTCTTAAGTGGAGGGTATTATAAAAATAAGTGTTTAATTTTCTTTAAAATGCAAATTGTTTATTTAGAATTCAATAATTCAATGCTAAAGTGGGAAATAAAAGTGCTGTTTAATTGTTCTCTCTATTACTTGCATGGCTTTTTCATATTTTTAGTAATTAGCAAAATGTAAATTGACCTTAAAACCAAGAATAAAAGAAATATCATGAATAAATGTTGCCTGATATTTCTACTTTATTTGCTTTTTTTTTTTTTTTTTGCGGTACGCGGGCCTCTCACTGTTGTGGCCTCTCCCGTTGCGGAGCACAGGCTCCGGACACGCAGGCTCAGCGGCCATGGCTCACGGGCCCAGCCACTCCACGGCATGTGGGATCTTCCCGGACCGGGGCACGAACCCGTGTCCCCTGCATCGACAAGCAGACTCTCAACCACTGCACCACAAGGGAAGCCCCCTTATTTGCTTTTAAGAATTCAATCATTACAATAATAAAACAGCAATATGTAGTTCACACAGTTAGCTCTTGTAATAATCAACGGAAGGGGTGGGAATCATCAATGAAACACACACATTGCTGTCCAAGTTAAATCAGAAATTCTTGATGACTAACATTAATTGAAAAAAGACGGCTCAAAAAAAAAAACCTATGTGAAACATTAAACAAAGTTATCTGATGTTTATGTTTTTCTCCTTTAATAATTAATGGAATGTAAATAGTCAGGGGAGGCTACAGTTTTGCATTGTAACTAACCACCATTATAAATGGCAGTCAGATGTTTACATAATACCCAGAACCCTTCTGTATGGAAGGAGGTTACAAATCTGCCCCTTTTCCCTGTTCAAAGTCAAAAATAATGGTGCCTGATCCCAAGAGCATTCACTGCAAAAACTGTTTGCATATTCAGTTATTGTTTCTGCTGCGTCAGTCATCTGTTGAAGTTCACTCTAATGTGGCCCTGATCAATTCTGCCAGCTGTGCTTAAGTGCTGTTTACTATAATAACATCACACCGCATTCTTATTTGGCAACAACAGCTATGACAGCACCTAAATGCATTGAGAAGCCAAGATTTTTATCATGTACACAGATCAAATTGAAACTGTTTACAGAGGGCAGTGATGTTCTATTTCTGTCCATTCTAGTGAATACCAATAGCACAATAATGGCTTTGCCAAAAGCATTACTATTCTGCCCTTTGCAATAAGGGAAGAGCTTGTTGATCTAAATCTTCCATAGGATACAAAAATTATTTAATGACTGTACCTTATAATCTTGACCAAATGGTAAGTATCTAACATGCTGATTCACTTGAAATAAATATTCACCTCTAACTTGCCCTAATGTAAGGTGTAGTGTATGTAAATTATCTAAAAAAAAAAAAAAATGTGTCTTCAAAAATATGTAGCAACCAAAAGAGTCAATGTGAAAGTGAGAAGGCAAACACTAATATCTTACAACAACAGATTACAGGTGAACAAAATATTAAATTTTATGGCTTCTCACCTGTTACAATAGTACACTTCATCTCATATCAAGCAATAAGGCAAACTAAGCCAAATATGTCACTAAGATGAAAAATCAGTATTTCTACACAAAACTTACACAGTCACTGTGGATAAACATTTGTCACCATTTTCTTACTTTATATTTAAAGCCTTTAGAAGTGAATTCCATAATTACATAACATCAAATTTACTGTGTTGTTTATTGAGATTTCAAAAATCTCATTCTTGTTTCTGTGATTCCTTCAGCATTTCTTTTATAATCAATATGATATAAATTAAAATACTAGGTGGAGAAAGAACAGACAAGTCACTGAAATGCCATCTTCTCAGAGGTTTTAATCTCCCTAAAGCAAAATAGCAAATGAGTGGACATTTTAAAGAATAGCATAGAAAACATATGGATAACTCTGAATATAAATTCATGTCATAGCTAATAAACGCTCTAAAGGCTCCTTCTGGGCTATTATGGTGCTTGCTGTGAATGTGTACTAACAATAGTGCACAATCATATGTTAAATACTTAATATATTTGCATATTTAGTTCTGTTCAGCTGCCAATTTTAAAGTATACTTTTTCCAAAGTACTATAGTCTTGGTTTCCAGTAGCCATAATTTTTACATTACTGTCTATCAAAATAGTCACCTCCTTTGACATTATTCAACTATTTAAATTACATTTAAACTCCTACAAACCAGGAAACTGTCTCTATCTTTTCTCGCTCAGTTACTTAGCTACAGCTGAAATTTCAGTTACTGAGAATTTCAGGAACTTATCTTTCTAAAGATGATCAACACTTTATATATTTTATATTAACACTCTTTAGTAGATAATAATTATTTCCCCAAACAAAATCTTTCATTCCTGCTTTTTTAGAAAACATGACATTCTATTAAAATCATCAGGTTGCCAGCAAGAATCCAAAACAAAAATAATTCATTCAAACTGCCTAATCTAGTCATTGAAGATTGACAGTATCTTTTATATTTTTGAAAGCTTTTAACATTAACTGATATTTTAGTGTGGGAAGAAAGAAATGCTTTCTACATATAAAAGTTCATCTTTTACCTCCTCACCACCATCAGATAAAAGCCTAGGGGGCTTGAAGCCACACTCAGACATACTGGTCCCAAAGGAAAAAGCCCAATGCATCAGCATAGGGACTGGCAGCAGGTGTGAGCAGTGACTAGAAAAGAGTCATGTTATACTAGGAAGACAAACTAAAGAACTGTTAAACCTGATCCATTAATACCACTATGCATAGGACAATAGAAAGCCCTTCTTGTTACAAAGGCCAAAGCTAGCCCGGCTAGAAAAATAAGCAAACCACTGCAAATATCGTAGTGACTGGCCTGTGAATGGACTGTCACACCAAATGACAGAACTCTCTCAATTCCACTTTCCAATAACTCCAAGGCACTCGGGATGTGACAGCATGATGAATACCACAACAGACAGCTCCAATATGGTACCATTTTACCAGATCAATATCTCGCTGCAATATAAGAAAAAAGGAGCTGATATTAGTCTACACAGTGTATTACAGATGAGGTACATTTCTTCTTACTGCACTCATGCTGAACCAAAGCAATAATTCATAGGTCCTTTAAAAGGTTTGTGCACTACCACATGCAAAAAAAGGCTAATCTTTATTTCAACATCTGCTGGAAGATGTAATAGCTTAAAGCAATAAGTATGCAAGTTTTTTAAATGTCTCTCTTTATCATTTTATCTAGATACTGAAATAACAAAATATATCCAAAATCTGAAACAACACAAATGTTCATAGATTGTTGACATTGTTCTAGCATCAGTATAGAGAAAATTGTACTCGATGTTTACTACTAGGCTACCTTACTCCTTCTGCAAATGGAAGAGAGCTTTAGAACTTTCCACCTCTGGAGTGTGTGAAATATAATCAATTCTCAATTATCTGTGATGGTTTATTTTTTTCGGATTATTCCATATTTCCTTTTTAAAATAAAAGTCACTGTGATCAGCTACCCACACTTAGCAAGACCCATAGAATAGCAAGCTGTCACGAGTTCTTACCTACTACACAAGAAATATTGATTGCTATGTGTACAAATCATACAAAAGTAATATAATTAACTCTATTAACTCTCATAGTCAACATATGACTAAACGTTTCATTGTTTCAAAATACTCTAATTTGTTGAGGCCACAGGTACAAGAAGTCAGAATAACGTAATATGCTAAATCAGGAGCCACCTAATTCTGCCATCACTGGACTCATGATTAACATCTTCTTTAATCACACTGTTCATTTTCTACTGGAATGCTTTTCTTTTCCTCATTTTCTCTCTCTCTTCTTTATATCCTGTTTCAGTGAAATAAGTAATGACTTTCTGAAACAAAGTTCAAAACTGTTCTATTAATGCTTTATAAAGGAATTTCACAGCCAGCTCACCTGATTAGTGCTTCCTTTCTGATCATGCCCATTTCCCTTCTGGCACCACCCAGTGACCCTAACATGAAGATCCTCAATACATACCTCTTAAAATCTGAGACTCTCTTTGCAGTTCCTGCCAGTCTACAAGTAATAGTTTATTCCCACTTGCCCCCTTCACTGCCACTCACTGAAGTATCTTGCACTGTGCTGGATACGTCTTTGTGACACGTAGGAGTTAATACTTCACAAGGGGATGATTACTCCCAATATTTTCTAGGGCTGCCAACCTGAACCATGAAATAGGTCAGCACTAAGAGTTTTGTTTTACAGATAAGGAAAATGAGCTTTATGGAGGTTAAATGGCTTAGCCCGTTGACCCAACAGCTGTCAGAATTTAGTAACCATTCTCTGGGCCAATGCTTTCCAGCCCAGATTTTGTAATACCCCAGGGTGTCTCACATGTCCTAAAGTATTTCATGAAATTCTCAAAAAATATTCAATTAAAGACAAATATAGGCCAAATTATATCTTTGAGACAAGCCAGGAAAATTGTCACAAATATAGAGTACATCACAACTTGGCAAGACGGGGAAAACTCCACTCTCTGGTAATCCGCTGAATCGCAGGCAAGTCTGATGAACAAGATAAAAACAAAGAGGTGGAAGGATAAGACCAATGTATTACCAATCATTAAATGTCATTTTGTCCTTTGCTCACATCACATTTAATATAATTCTGTTTGTATCCAGTAGAAGGACAAAAAGACAAGGAAATGATCATCATAAAATACTGTATCTCAATGTTCTCTTTGAAAGTTAGCAAGAAAAACGATTAACTTTGTCTATGAGTTTTGTTTTATCATCTTCAGGGTAATTATACATACTGAGATGTTGCCTAGAAACACTCAACTTGGCTAATATTGAATAAGCGTGTTCAATAGCGTAACCGCGAATATCTCACCAGTTCATACAGCTTATTTCTTTAAAGCAGACATCAGTCAAATATGGCATAAAAAGAAAGATCTGTTTATTTTATGGGCATTTATTAACAGACCACATGAACTGAGAAAACAGAAAGATATTTCAAACACTAACGCTGTTATATAGTTAAGATGCTTAAACGTGGACCCTCATCAGAATAGTAATGCTAATGAAAAGGTACCAAATGGCTATCACAGGAACTGTATTCCTCAAGTTTAAATTGCTACAATAGTGTACCATACCAAATGGGTGTGAATTTTATTACTCTGACCAAAGCTTGCAATTAATCTTGACTTTCTCCTTTTGCAGTGGGGAAAACTGAGGCCCAGAAGTGTGAATCACTTGTTCAAGGTCTCAGCGTTAGTGGTAGATGTGGGAAGGTCTCTAAGTCAAATCCAATTTGTCTCCTTTTACAAATGGCACACCTGAGGTTCAGAGATGTCCCAAGGCTACTAAGCAGTATAACCTGGGCTAGAATGCATGTATTCTAACTTTCAATTAGGTAGATGAAGAGGGAATAATGCAGCTATCCATTTCTACACATGGATCTTTAAAAATATGAGATATTACATTCCATAAATTAATGTCTAAGAATAGAGATGAACTTGTATATTCAGTCTTCAAATTCAATTCAGTCTGTCTCTTGGCTACCCTCCTCCTTTCACATAAATTTCAAAAGTATTTATTTTAACCATGGCATTAGAAACAAATATATGCAAATACCTACTTTTTAAATTATTATACTCTGGCAAAAGAACAGAATGACTATTCACTACAGATCAGTAATTTGTTAGTTAAGTCAGTACAAGGTGAAAAACACCAAAGTGTGAAATGTTAAAGAAAAATGTTACATTATTTCAATTCAAAAATCCTAAAGAGCCTAAACAAGATATTTAGCAGTGTACTTGGATCCGACTTACTGGGATTCCATTTATATCTGTTTCAGGGTTCAGAGAGTTGAACATCCACCTTTATCATTTGTAAGAATTTTAAAAATCAGCTTTGAACTTTCTCAGAATGATGAAAGAACTTAGATTACGGTTTAGGGTTGGTTTTCAAAACAGAAAAAATATTTTAGTTTAGTAAAAAATACTATGTTGAATGCCAACTATGTCCTAGACACTGTATTAGGAATCAAAGAAACAAAGATCAAGATAGAGAAAATGATCCTTCTAACTGGATGAACTCACAGTCTAACAAGGAAGACCGATATAAAAAGAGATAATTATAATACAAAGCAATAAGCTTTAGTGTAAAACTATAAATAAATAACTTCAGAAGCACAGTATATTTAATAGAAAGATCTGAAATTCATAATTGATTTTCTAAAAGAAATAATCATAACTTTCAGAACACATTTAAAAAGTTTGCTTTAAACTAAAAAGGACCAAATAGAAATATCATAGAAATGCCAAATTGGGGATATACTTGCATGGCTGCCTTTTGCTTGTGAGAATGACAATAGTGAATTTGAAGGATCAGGAGAAAAAACGGCCCACATAATATATTTGTAACCAAAAACTCATATACGGGCACTATCTGATTACTTGTTAATAAAATTCAATGCATAAAACATGAGAAATAGGTATTAAAAGTTCCAGTAAAAATGTATCACACGTTTGAAGATTTTTGAAAGGGCTCATTATTGACATAAAGCAAAAGTAGTTTATTTAGCTTGAATAATTAATATTATGCCTCAGTAACTCATAATAAACATGCATTCAATTAAATGTTAAAATATCACTTAAATCAATACATAGTAATTCAAGTCTCAGGATCAAAAGCAAAATTAAGAAAAGCTATTTTAATGCCCCAAATGCCAAAAGCACTAAAGCAGGAGCAATAAAAGTATATTATTTGATTTTTACAAGCATTTTCTTTGGGGCTTTCGTAAAATAACATGGATCAGTGGCCAAGTCCTAGCTCTGTAGAGCCCTTGCTGTCTAGCCTGAGCAAATCATTTACTCTCTGATTCTTTTCCTAGTCACTGAAATGGGTGTAATAATACCAGTCTCACAGGTCTATTGTTAAGAAACCAAAATGATTTTTTAAAGTGCTTTGAAAGCAGCAAGTCGGTTGTCGATCATCACAACAGAACTTCTTTATCATCAGGCTTTTCAAGGTTGAATACATAAAGCAGATTTAGGAAGATGCAATCTCAAATCCTGGATAAAGGATTTAATGTACAAAATACATAGAAACCCAAGTATAAATTAATCTATGTTTCTAGTTCCAGTGATTGACTTCTAAGAAATGCGGTGCAACAAACAGATGTGCATTTAGGTCTTGAAATCTTTCTGTAGAAAAATGCCCCCAAATGTGTCTAGACAATTCTTTAAGTAATAGCCTGAAATACTTTGGAATGCACCACTTAATGAAAATGCAGTATCTTCATTAGGAGTTTGGGATTAGCAGATGCAAACTATTACATATAGGATGGATAAATAACAAGGTCCTACTGTATAGCACAGGGAACTGTATTCAATATCCTGTGGTAAACCATAATGGAAAAGAATATGGAAAATAATATACATATGTATAACTGAATCACTTTGCTGTACAACAGAAATTAACACAACACTGTAAATCAACTATACTCCGATAACATTAAAACAAACAAACAAACAAACAAAACCAAAACACAGTATCCTCTCTTCCTGAGCATGGAATATGTAACTCAATTCTTAATGGGGCTGTTGAAGTGAACAAATAAATGAAAACAGGTAAGTATAAATATCTGCTGTATTAAAAAATGACTGAGTAGCATATTATTTCTACAAGTAATTCTGCATCCATGTTGAAGTTGAAATTATTACACAGTTAATGCCTGCTTTGAAGAAAGTTATTATGTACCTTCCATACTGCAAACCAACAAACTCCCCTCCCTCGCATGTGTTGTTGCTAGCCTTTGTCTTTTTCTTTTTCCTGTGGTCCTGTTTAAATTCTCACCTTGCTCTGCCCTTGTCATCAAGTCGTTCAAGCACAAAGCAGGGAGCATGGGGAGTGTTTACTCATTTCCCAAGTCCATTATCTTACACATTAATCACTGGTCTGGAACTTTTGGACAATGCTGAATCTGTTACCTTTTTTTTTTTTTTAACCCCCATTCTGGCTGCTTTACTTGTGAGTCTGACAGTTCACCAGTTTCAAGCTGTACTTACACTTGATGACCTTCTCATCTGATTAACTATTTTTGTCCCTTAAAAAAATTATGAGATGGCATTTATAGTCCAGAGAAACCATAACGAACCTAAACGTGGAAGGTGAAGCCTTATTTTTCAACAAGTGCTTTTTCTTCGTGCAAAGAAAGACTAAAGGAGCTAAATATTTTAAATATTGGTTTGTGAAAGGAGTGTCTGTTTGTTGACATTGAGTTGATCCCTCCCACCCTCCCACCATTATTAAGTGTCATTTTCAAAACAAAACATTAGTGAGAAATTCTGGTTAACTTTGGGAAACAAATATTTTTAAAATTTTTAAAACAAACTTTTTATTCTCTAAAATCTCCCCAGTTCTTGCATAATATGAAGGACTATTCTGGGAATCCAAAGTTAAGCTTCAATAATGATTACTAAACCAAGAGAAATAGATGTAAAAAAGCAGGACAGCTGGAGGCTCTTGAACTATAGTTGTCAAAAGATTTGTTTGTGAAACATGCATTTTATTGCCTTGTATGCATGTTATAATGAGGCATAGACAACTGCAACATTACACTTAATGATTACATTTCTTGTTTCAGCCCGTTTCCTTGTCCTCTCGCAATTAACGTTTTCCCAGATCACCCAAGGCTACTTTGTCAGGAAAAAAAAAAAAAAAAAAATCTGAAATTCACATAAATGAGCAATGTCAATAGTTTAGAAAGAGTTTACTTAGAGAACAAAAGGCCCTTATGAGGCACTAGTGAGAAGAAATGGGGAAAAAATGAGTCCTCACAATGTAAGCCTTTTCTTAAAGAGACTTGTTATCAAGCAGTTTGGGATAGTCCCTCAAATCTGCATTAAAATGCATTTCATTCCATTGACTCATTTGCATTAATTTCTCCCATTATATCTGAAAATGGCTGAATGTCTACCCAACACAATGCCCCAGCCTATCACAGGCTACCACGGCAGCCCCAGGTGCCAATTTACTCCTCTTAGCTCTTTTCATTCTGTTTGCTGATTCTGACAACTGGAGTTCTCCTCTCAGGCCAAGGGACTTTTCAATTGGATTTGCTCGTGGTGACAAAATTGTTGCTTTACGGAGAGGAGGGGGTTCTTTGATTGAGCGTCTATCATGCTGCCATGGGAAAGCGAGAGGCGAATGATTCTCAGTGGCTTCTGATTTCCAGTATTTGTTCAGCATTAGGGCCACTTATCTCCAGAAGAAAAAGCAACATGTAGAAAGAAAGTGACAGGCAGAAACACACTCACTTGCTCCTTCATTCTCACTGCGCTCTGTATTCAAACAAGGGGGGCCGATTACACTGAAAGCTCCAGATCAGCCTCACTCAATTATCACAGTTAATCCTTATAGCTCTATAAAGTAAATATTTCATTACAATTTCAAATAAACAGTCACCCAATCTAATGAAGCAAGAACTCAAAGTGGCAATGTCATAGAACTCGTTACCGTCATCAAAGGAAAGGACATAGCCTTGTCTACTAATAATGAAAAAATGGATACTGGCATATTTATGAACTCAAAGACATGATGTAGTTTTGTGAAGGTTTTTTTCCCCCCTTAGTGCCGTTGACCAATTTGTCTTTCCAAATACAATTCAATTATCAGAATTCTATCTGTTTTTCTTTATTTCTCTTACTTTTCACCCCAATCTCTTCATCTTCATCACACAGTCCAGTCATCATGCACTTGGCACATTCAACTATAACTTCTTTCATAAACATCAGAGAATCCTGACATGGCACTTCAGATTCAGGAAACTTACAGAATATAATGTAATCATGTTCATAATCCTTTGTCTCTACATCAGTGTTACCTTAAATCCTTCAGATCGTATGTCCTTTTATCCTGTTTCATCTATTCTTATACTCTGGGGCAAGAACATCTAAAAATAACTCTCATTTCACCAAATCTTAATAATTTGAAAAAAACTTGAATTGAATAAAGATAAGTAGATTAAGTCCTTAATCAAATGTTGAATTACCTCTATGCTACACTAACTCTCATTTTAATCCTAATCTTTAGTCCCTTGGGGAATTGTTTTCTTAAATTATTATTTTATCCTTCTTATTAAATATTCTGATAATATTCATTATGTTTTCACACTTTTATAATTCACAGTATAGGACAGAGGAAGGTACAAGTTGTATAAGAGGACAATTTTGCCTGGACTTGTTACAGCCTGCTCAGAGGGGCCCCATGTTATGCAATAGGCACAAATCTTCTCTAGCAGATGGTGTCTACAAACCCCTCTTTACTCTCAGTTTAAAAACTCTAAGTTGAACTACCCTACAATCATTGTTTCTCAGGAAGTTACACGAATTGTCTTGGCTTAGTGGGAAATATTTGCATGATCTTTTTTCCTTTCCTCAGATTTCTAAAATACTTATCCTCCTTTAAAAATATCACCTAGGGCTTCCCTGGTGGCGCAGTGGTTGAGAGTCCGCCTGCCGATGCAGGGGACACGGGTTCGTGCCCCGGTCCGGGAGGATCCCACATGCTGCGGAGCAGCTGGGCCCGTGAGCCATGGCCGCTGAGCCTGCGCGTCCGGAGCCTGTTGCTCCGCAACGGGAGAGGCCACAACAGTAAGAGGCCCGCGTACCGCAAATAAATAAAAAATAAAAATATCACCTAAAACTAATGCTTCCCCAACATTAATATGCATACAAACCACCCGGGTGGGGGGGGGGATTACTAAAGTGCAGATGCTGATTCAATAGATAGGAAGTGGGGCCTGGGATTCCACATTCTTAATAAAGTCACAGGTAATGCTGATGCCGTGGGTTCCAGAGCCATATACTGAGAAGCCAGGACCTAAACAACAGTATGGTATTTATAACTTTTATAATAAAATCAAGAGTAGGGGATCGTTAGAATATTATCAAGAAAAATAATCAAGCCACATGTAACATTTCAACACTGTTTGGTTAACTTCATTAATAAAAATATCTAAAGCATAGATGATTTAATAGCTATTGCGTATATTAATAAATTTTCTAAAATATGATTTTAAGTAAGAATATTGCTACTACTATTGATAATAATAGTGATAATTAAGTGGCTGTGAAGTGCATTATTAACTTGTTTTATCCTCACTACAACCTTAAAGGCCTATATTATTATATTAACTCTATTAATTATACAGACCAGAAAACTGAGACTCAGTGAGGTAAAACAACTGGTACAAGGCGGGGGGGGCTGGTACTTTAATCAAATATTGTCTACAAATGCACTATCAGTTCAGTAGAGTTCAAATCAAACTTACTCCCCCCATGTCATTGGATTAGGTTATGGCAATACCTTAATTCACCCAACACATTTTATTGAGGGCCTACTGTGTCCTAGGCACTTTTCTGAGCTCTCTGTGTTCAGGTGTGAAAAGACAAGTAAAGGTCCTGCCATGCTGGATTTACACTACAGCTGAACAACTGAACAAAAACTAGTGAGCAAGAAAGTATCAGATATGGGTAAGTGCTATGAAGCAATTGAAATGAAGTGACAGAAATGATGTGACTATCACACACCACACAAAAATTAATTCAAAATGTATTAAAGACTTTGAACGTAAGACCTCAAACCATAAAATTCCTAGAAGAAAACACAGGCCGTAACCTTAATGACGTTGGTCTCAGCAATGTTTTTGTCAATTTGACTCTGAAGGCAAGGGAAACAAAAGCAAAAATAAACAAACGGGACTACATCAAACTAAAAAGCTTCTGCACAAGGAAGGAAACCACTGTCAAAACAAAAAGGCAACCTACTGAAATGGAGAAGATATTTGTAAATCATATATCTGGTAAGGGGTTAACATCCAAAATATTAAAAGAATTCATACAGGGCTTCCCTGGTGGTGCAGTGGTTGAGAGTCCGCCTGCCCATGCAGGGGACATGGGTTCGTGCCCCGGTCCAGGAAGATCCCACATGCCGTGGAGTGGCTGGGCCCGTGAGCCATGGCTGCTGAGCCTGCGCGTCCGGAGCCTGTGCTCCGCAACGGGAGAGGCCACAACAGTGAGAGGCCGCGTACCTCCAAAAAACTAAAAAAAATTCATACAACTCGACAACAAAAAAACAACCCAATTAAAAAATAAGCAGAAGATCTTAATAGATATTTTTCCAAAGAAAACATACACATGGCCAACAGACACATAAAAAGATGCTCAACCTCACCAATTATCAGGAAAATACAAATCAAAACCACAACGAGATATCACCTCACACCTGTCAAAAATGGCTATTATCGAAAAAGTCAAGAAATAACAAATGCTGGAGAAGATATGGAGAAAAGAGAACCCTCGTATATGCTGGTGGGAATGTCAATTGGTGCAGCCACTATAGAAAACATTATGGAGATTCCTCAGAAAAGTAAGAATAGAACTACCATATGACCCAGCTCTTCTGTTTCTGAGTATTTATCTGCAAAACATGAAAACACTAATTTGAAAAGATATATGCCCCCTATGTTCATTACCTCATTATTTAAAATAGCCAAGATATGGAAACAACCTAAGTGTCCATCAACAGATGAATGAATATAGCAGATGTGGTGTATATTTACAATGGAATACTGCTCAGCCATAAAATGTAATGAAATCCTGCCACTTAAAACAACTTGGATGGACCTTGAGGGTATTATGCTGTGTAAGGTAAGTCAGACAGAGAAAGACAGATACCATATGATTTTACTCGTATTTGGAATCTAAAACAAACAAAAACAAAATTTAAGAAAAATAAACGCATAGATACAGAGACCAGATTAGTGGTTACCAGAGGGGAAGGGGGGTGGAGGGGAGTGAAATGGGTAAAGGGTTCAGCTGTGTGGTGATGGATGGTAACTAGACTTATGGTGGTGATTACTCCATAGTGTATACATGTTTTTGAACTATTATGCGGTATACTTGAAACTTACATAATTTAAAAAATGATGTGATAGAAAATGATTTAGGAATGTGCATCTTAGGAAGAGGTATATTTTTAAAATTAAAATTTTAAATTTGGCTTTATTGAACCACATTAACAATATAATTTTTCCTTAATCACTGCAGTTCATATAAAACTACAAACAAGTACAAATGGCTCATCACTGGTATATAAAACTGCTCACAACACAGATAAGGAAAGACAAGTTTAAAGACTGCTTTGTTTTGGGTATCATCTCCCATATATGTTGCTTTGACTTCACAGTCTCTGAGCCCAGTGTCAAAATCTTCATCATAGACATTTAACACTTATATAGAATCTTATTTAGTTGAGCTTGTTTGAAACGTCATACATATACTAACTCATTTAATCATTAGAACTGCTTTATTAAATACAATGTTATTGAGCCCATTTTCCAGATTATAAAACTGAGGCACAGAACATTTAGCTGATAAATCCAAACTTATATGGTTGGTAAGTGTCAAAGTCTAGTTTGAAATCCAGGCAGCTGGGTTCCAAAGCCTGTGCTCTCGACAGCTGGCCCTGCAGCCTGTCACTCTGGTTTATAAAATATGACAGTTATTTCCAAGATATCTTTGTTCATAAATGCTAAAACCCTATGATACTGATTTAAAATATAAAATCTGAGTGGTCAAGCTGTGTTTCAGCCTGTTTGGTTGTTTTTGTTTGTTTGTTTGGTTGGAATATTTAAGTGCTTAATATTATGCTGACCTCTAATCAAAGTTACCCCAGTCTTAATTGGAGATTCTACATTCCTTCCTCTATGTGTCTTTGCACAGCAGATTACATTTAGAAATAATAAAGCCTATAACTGATCATAAAAATAAAAGTGACTGGAATATCATTTATAAAGGCTCATGCTCAACAGAAAATGCTAGTCAAAATAATTACATGTTTTTTGAATTTAATACAGTTGTTGGATTTAAAATACAAATTAACCTTTTCATAATATTCAGGAGCAAAAATGCCCTTCTTTGCCTTATTGCAATATTTTTTATTCACTCATCCATTCATTTAGCAAACATTTAGGCACCAGGATATAAAGATGAATGGCTGTAGAGCAAATACAGTCACACTTTGGTATCCACTGGGGATTTGTTCCAGGACCCTGCAGATACCAAAATCTGCAAATGCTCAAGTCCCTTACATAAAGTGGAGTAGTACAGTTGGTCCTCCTATTCCACGGGTTCCATGTCCATGGGTTCTGCATATGGATGTTGAGGGCAGACTGTACCAGCATTTAGGACATTAAAAAAATGCAGCATTTAAGTAAGAATATCAGTACCACTATAAATAATATCAATAATTAGTTGCCTTTATGTGTGCACTTAATTTTTAACTAATTTTACTCTCACCACAATAGTCAATGCCTTTATTATATTATGTTATATTAATTATAAAGACCAAAAAACTATCGCATACCCACACATCCTACTCAAAAGAATTACAGTACACTTAATTGTATAAAACTGTAAACATAACTTAAATAAAATGTTCAATAAAAGCATAAAAAAAATATTAACAAGCCCCCAAAAGTTTCAAACTAAATATAAGAGTGAAGGCAGTGATGAAGTCTGAAAATGTTGTTTTCCTTGGGATGTGGTTCACCAGCATATCAGTTTGACCTGTTTCTCTTCAGGTATCTAATAATTGCCTGATCTAGTGCTGTGCATATAATAGGTGCTCAATAAATATATTCTTAACACATGAAAGCTCTCTTCTTTTTAGGGTTTAAAGATATGCCAATGACGTAAATATCTGACTATTCCATCTCCACTAGGAGAATTCTCAGTAGACTGATTTCTTAGGCATCTTGACAACCATTTACATCATGAAATATATTGGGTTTTTTTTTTAATTTTTGCAACAACACTGTAATTGATTGTCTTTCTATATCTTTTACCATGCCTCCCTTTTACATTGAATCCTCTCCTGCTTTTCCTTAAAAGTAAATATTACTCAGTTTCATTCTTAGGTCTTCCCTCTCTCTCTAAAACATCATACCCAGGAGTTTCCATTTATTCCAAATTTCAAGTGAGGTAATAAGTGGTCCCCCATTGATATCAACACATTCAACTAACTCTGGATACCACCGCTTGGCTATTCCATAGTTATCACAAATATAACAGCTCCATGAATTTGTCAGCTTTTCCCAATTCTGTTCCTGCTTTTGTATTCCCTTCCTGCTGCACCATCCATCAAGTCCTACAAACCAGGCATTTATAAGACATTAACTTTTTTTTTTTTTGCAGTACACGGGCCTCTCTGTTGTGGCCTCTCCTGTTGCGGAGCACAGGCTCCGGATGCACAGGCTCAGCGGCCATGGCTCATGGGCCCAGCCGCCCCGCGGCATGTGGGATCTTCCCAGACCGGGGCACGAACCCGTGTCCCCTGCATCAGCAGATGGACTCTCAACCACTGCACCACCAGGGAAGCCCTATAAGACATTAACTTTTGACTTCACCTGTTCCTTCCATCCTGTCCCACCAACAAGCATCTAATCTGTGACTGAATTCCACTAGTTCTACTCCTTAAGGAACTCTCACATCCATTTCCATTCCTGTAGTCACGGCCCCACTAAAGACCGTATTTATTTTCTACATGGTTTGTTTAAAAAAGTCTTCTAACTAGCCTTCTTGCCTCCATTTGTACTACACTGTCCAATTTGTTCCCTACTTGGCTGCTAGAGTTTTACTTATACCATGCAAATTTGGCTGTGTAATGAGCTGTCTTAAAAATCTTCCTCATGAGTAATATTTCCTCATACTTTGAGGATATAATCCAAACTCAGTAAATGAGAGCCTCTATCATCTCTCCCCTATCACTCCAGCCCATCTTTAAACAGTAATAATAATATTTGTCATTGTACGTACCTGGCACTGTTGAAATGCTGTCATACGCTATCTTATTTACTCTTCCTATCAACCCTAGGAAGTGGGTTTTAAGACCGCTGCTTTTATAAGTAATGTTCCCAGGGATAATTAACTTACCTAAAATCACAGGATTAGAGAGTGACAGGGTCAGGGTCTAAAACAGGTTCCAACTAACTCTCAAGTTCCTGCTCATAACCACTATCCTACTCTCTCCTCCAAATTCCCTTCTCACCCCTCCCCACCCCCTCTCTTCTCTACTCTTTCTCTTTCTGCTCTCAGCTCTAGTCTAGCAACTTTCAAACCTGGAAGCACATTAAGATCTATAAACACCTGGGAAGGCTTTAAAAGCTCCAATGGCCTGGCTTCACTCACCCCTTGAGATTCCTATGTAGTTGGTGGGAGGTGGCGTCTAGGCCTCAGTATTTTTAAAAGCAGCCCAGGATTTTCTGAGGTGCAGCCAGGTTTGAGACCTACTGCCTACCAAAACTAAATTGTATATAGTTGCACCAAACATCATGTAACCTCTATTATCTCTTATCGCAGTGACTGTAATTTTTTCTCCCCATGTAACTGCCTATACCTGATGCCAAGTTCCCTGCAGGTGGGAGTCATGAACCACCTAAATTTATGACTGACATGTGGGTGGCAGGCAGTAGGCCCGCAACAGTAACTTGTGACATAAAGGCATAAGACTTGTTAATTGCTCTTACAAACACTTTGTAGGAATTATTAATATAAGTACTGAAAGGTAATATTTTGAAGTTCCTTGAATTTCTCAAAACCTAGAAAAGAATAAAAGTCCTGAAAAGAACAATTTCAATACATGAAATTACTTATGCATAAAAAGTTTGTTTCCTCCTAAGAAAGGGAAAGAAAGCTCTCACTTATATAAGAGCCAAAAAGTTGGTTTTCAAAGTTTTGTAGTGATTAGCATAGGCTAGATTGATCGAGTAAGGTAATAAAAGTCGACAGAGAAATCTTATTTTCTAGATAAGATCCTCCCTTCAGATAAAGCAGACCTTAAATATCACACCTTTATACTATTTTCCCCCAGTGACACTACATTTTCCTAATGATTAGTTATATAATCACTGCAAAATTAAAATATCATACTACTTGGCAATATCATACTATTTATAACTGTTTATCAGTAAACCAATTTAATATTATTACTGATACAATCATTTAAGTTTCTACTACTGTTTAAGTTATTCATATAATTTTAAGAAAAAAGAAATTTTAGACACTTCTTTCCATAAGGTTTTATTAAAACTTTAGTAAGAATCTAAAAATTCTGTGTCTCTACTATTATGTGAAAAACAAATCTAAGTTATAGTATTTCAAGGAGTGATTCCATGGGCGGATAAAATACAAAAGAATATAAACAGAATATGAATGCCCACATAATAAAAATTAATCATGGTGAATTGCTTTGGGGAGAATCATACACTTGACCCACACTGAAGACTGAAATATTAATCCATTTCTATGACAGAGATCAAGCTTCATAGCCGCTTTTTATCCTCCTCATAATAGAAGCAACAGTTGTAAACCATAATGTTATAGTTCAAACAATGCCCCCCTAAGACTTCAAATTTATTATAGCATTCATCTCCAAGACAAAAGACCTGGTGTAGGAAAAAAGCTCTTTTTAGCAAAAAGCATGGTTGTTATTTATGGCTCAGATGCAAAGAATGAGTTTGGGGAATTTATCAGAGATGAAGGTATGAAATGTTTTAGCTTGTTCTTCTCTCTCTAATCCATAAACCATTTTCTCAGCCACCCAAGTGAATTCTAATGGAACAGGAATGATGAAATAATATTTTCCTAGCCCTTTAACACTTTTTCTTCTGTGTAAGTTTCAATGAGATGAGAAGAATGTGATTTGTTAAAATTAAGGATATTTTAAGCAGCAAATAAGCAATATTCTCCAATAACATACAATTTAGTCTCCTAAGCAAAATTTAGCCTTTTTAGTGATAGTTTATTTTCTATGTGTTTAAGTTTTGAAATTCCTATTATTACTATTGGTGTTATTATGGGCTATCATATAATTAAAATTTCAGAATAAGTATATTTTCATTAAAATTATTTCAATAATATAACCCTCAGCATTCCCTCCTAATGATGCTAATGGGTCAATCATGATACTATATTTCTTTTATTTCAATGTTCTTAATCATTAGATATATTTACAACATCACTCTCTGAAATAAAACATGCCATAATCAAAACAAAGATGTCTTATAGATCACCTATTGTCCATCTTCTCTTTGTGGAATGAGTATAAGCCCCAAAAGGGATGTCATTTCTCTAATGACCAGGCCAGGGAGAAGCTCCATGAAGGTAGGAAGGAGTGGAATATGCCAAGATGTAATGAAACTTCATTCTTCATACTTAAATATTGCTTTTCTTAAGGTGAAAACACATTCAATAAATGTGATTGGAAAAAAATAGAAAATATATAGTACTTGCCCTCAAGAAAATAAAATATTTACAGTTTATACAGTTTTTAAAGTCCTATAAAGAACAGTTCCATGATCCTGAGCACAATGAGTGAGCTATACAGATGCCATTTGTTTTTTTTTTTTTCTTTCCTAATTCAAAAAAGACAAGTAATTTTAGAACAAAATAAGGCAGCTGGAATAAAATATGGAATAATCTTTAAGCAGAAAACCTTTCCTGGCATTGTTTGGTAGATGTTATACTACTTCTATTGTTTGCCAAATTCCATTTAAATTGTTGAAACAGCTCAAGGAAAATGTGGACTCTATCTGGACAGTTTTTTAACATCATAATTAGTGAAATTAAGAACAAGCCACCACTGAGTTACTTGTCACTACATATTTCAATTGCACACTTGCTGACTGTTGGTGCTTTTTGTCTTAGTTTTGATACTATGATTCCTTTGCCACAATTTTCAATTGTATTAGACTACTTTAGCTTGACAGAAATAAAAGTTATTAATTAGTTTCTATGGTGACCTGTGCATTTAACATCGCTGTTCTTTAAGATTTGTAAATACATTCCAACTTAGTATTCAGAATGCAACATGTATAAGCATTCAATACAAATAGTGTGCATCTGTTTGCAGTTAAGATAGAATAGGGACTTGAGCTAGATGACATAATTCATTGGAGTATAGAGTGTCAGTGGAAGATGCCCTAAATTTGACATCTATGTGCTATATACTCAACTTATTTAAAGCCACACGTCTTTCTAAATTTTTTTCTAACTGCTTTAAGATTTGATACAAACATTCCATGCAGAATATCTTACTTAGTCTTCTAGGCTCATTTTAGGTGCAAAGTGCTAAAAATGGACCCTTCCCATTTTGCCTATAGTTGGTACTTTTTTTTTTTTTTGCGGTACGCGGGCCTCTCACTGTGTGGCCTCTCCCGTTGCAGAGCACAGGCTCCGGACGCGCAGGCTCAGTGGCCATGGCTCACGGGCCCAGCCGCTCTGCGGCATGTGGGATCTTCCCGGACCAGGGCACGAACCCGTGTCCCCTGCATCGGCAGGCGGACTCTCAACCACTGTGCCACCAGGGAAGCCCCATTTTTTTTTTTGTACTTTTTTAAAAATAGTAATTCTCAAACTTGTGTGTGCAGTAGAAACACCTGTGGAACTTCTTTAAAAATATGAATTTCTCAGTTCCACCTCCAGATTGTGAAATTCAGCGTATCTAGGATGAGCCCAGTGAATCTACACTGTCATCAACCACCCTTGTTGATTGTGATATTTACTTTGTTAGGGTCATTTTTCTGAAAAACAGAATGTAACCTGGATGCTCTGTTACCAAATGTAGTAA
This sequence comes from Globicephala melas, assembly GCF_963455315.2. Classification (NCBI taxonomy): domain Eukaryota; kingdom Metazoa; phylum Chordata; class Mammalia; order Artiodactyla; family Delphinidae; genus Globicephala; species Globicephala melas. Next base: position 45,698,243 of record NC_083331.1, read on the forward strand.
ATGAGACAAATTATCAGGTTACCAGAATAGCACGATTTTAGTACTCTTGTGAAAAATTATTCTTTATATCAAAGATATAAAACTCACACTTCTCACAGTACTACTCTAATTTTAACTTTTTTGGAACAATAAATGATAATCTTCAGAAAGAAATCTTCCAGGAAGACCAAATATATCAGTTATTGATTGAAATTAATAGCATGCAGCATGATCCTATGCATAAAGCCCTTTCACAAAAAGCAGATAATTTACATGGAAAAAGAGGCTAAATTTTACTATCCACTATTTTCTACAGACAATATTCTTTCTCCATCATGGGAAAAGCAAGTTATAATACATTATGCTTTGGAATTCTAATCAGAAACCTATAAACAATGAATAACTTACAAATGCCCTTCAGTGCATTAGAATACTTTTAGTACAGCTTTAAAATTTTAAATCAATTCTGCCATTCACTCCAGATTATTTATCTTCAACTTCTCCATATTTTAAATGTCACTATGTCATATTAAGTAATAAAAAGTTTAAAAGATTATAACCTGAACTTGGCAGATATTCACTTCATTACTAGGCCTGAAATCCTTGGCTTTTTCCATTTTCACTATCAAAGAGAGTCTTCCTTCTGGCTTTTGTTGTTTCATTCTTGAATGTAATGAAATCTTCACATTCATTGAACAACCTAAAGTATCATAATGTTGTTTTAAGTCAATTCTAATAGCAAGTCAATGGCATTTAAAACATTTGGTTCTTAACCAGACTTTTTTGTCACTTATTTTAAAAACTATTTTCTGCTAGTCTAAATTGTCCCTTAATTCCATCAATTATGACATTTATAAGTCCCATAATCCAGTAACATTTCATTTTCTCCAATCTGAAGCTCAAGAAGGAAAGAAGATTGATTTTTATATGTGCTCTAGGTACAAATTATAACTAAGTTATATAATAAGCTTTATTATAAGAAAATGAGCTATACCAAAATATGCTTGGTTGGCAAATATAATTTCTTTTCTCACAATGCCCCTCTAAAATAAGTGTTGTTTTCATTAACTTTCCCCCCCTTGAATCTATGTTAACTAAAGCTAATAAAATCCATGTAAATATTAGCAATTCAGGACTGAGAATTTTATGGAAATAAAACTATGGACAGAATAGCCAGGTGCCTCTGTCCAATATAATACAGATCTTTCCTTGACTACACGTTTTTGCTGTAACACTACTCTCATTAGATTGGAATTTGTGTTAACTTCCCTGTACCAGGACTTACTAATAGGATTGCTAGCAATTATTATACTGAAATGAAATCAGCACAAACTATTAGATCTGTTTAAACAAGTTAAAAATAAACCTTGATTAAATGTTCTTTTATAAGAAGCTGCTCATTAGGGCTACATGGCCTTCAGAAAAATTGGTGTTTCATTAACATCAAAGGATGTATTGCGTTTAGACTCCCTAGCCTAAAAAGTTACATACAAAATAAAGTTTTAAAAATATTTTAGATAATGAAATTTTAGAAAAGATCTTACCTGTGGTTCTTGGTTTAGTCAGTTGAAAGAAATATACTCTTAAGGTTGAGGAGTATTAATAATGAGATAACAAAGAACATCATCACCAAAAGCAAAAAAAAAAAAAAAAAAAAAAAAATCAAAAAACATTTCCAGAATGATCGAATGAAAAATTTCTTCTAAGTTGAGATACACCCTGCCATGAAATAGTTGAATTAAAAGGTCCTTTGACTTTTTAAGTGCAAATAAGAATCCACTTTTGCAATAAATCAGTAACTTTTGAACCACAATAGTACTTACAGAACTCTAGAAAATAGAAGTGTACCATTCTAGAAAGTCAAAATAACTTTTCCCCTTATAACAATGAATCAGTAAACTACTATTACCTGATCTGGTGGAATTATTATGTTTATGATAGATAACCTAAAACAATTAGGATATAGTGTTGGTAAATGTTAAGTATATGGCCTGCAAACTTATAGAAAGGATTTGGGTGAATTTTTTGTAATTTTCCACATTCTTATCTCCACATCATTAAGTGCACACATGCAAGAGTACTCACACACACACATACACACACACACTCACACACACGTTTTATCCCACTAGAATAAGGTTAATATTAGTTGCATAAAGATAAATGTTAGTTGAATAAAGGTGGACATCATGGCTGAGGGTGAGGAGAGGATGAAAAAAAGTCTATGCCAGAATTAGACAACCAATTAGATTATCAAAAAAGTCGAAATTCGCAAAAATAGACTAAAGTTAACAAAATTGGTCCATTTAAAGATTATAATTTACTAGAGTGTTCTTAAAAAAAGGATTTCATTTTTCTGAACAGTACATGTATTATCCCGAACAAGCCATGTCATAATTACTTCTGTAATTTAATCTCTTCATATAGACTGATATCCTCTACAGTGTACTTGCCCCTTGCCTACACAGTAATATGAATATGTTCTGGTTTTTTAAAGGAACAAACTTTCTACTTTAAGTAATTAGTATTCCTCAATTAAACATACTAAGGCACAGACAATGAATTCTTTATAAATCTGTGAGCATGCCTAAAAGCAACAAAATCACACTTTTGTTAAAGCATTTGTGTGTATTTTGCACAATTTTTAAAAGTTTAACCTCTGTAGATCAATGTGCTTCCTTAAAAGACTTTAATAAATTAAAGTGCAGAGAGCTTTTTTTCACCAGGCAGAAAAAGCTGATGAGACAGGTTTAGTTTAATCTCAGGCAATAGAAGTCATTAACCATTCTCCCAGGGATTAAAATATAGCTTGCCCTTTTCTTCTCTCACTTATCATTAGCATCACTTTAATCTCCTAGCGTTTCACACTGCTATTTTAATCATTACTTACTGCCTTTTGACAAGTGCAGAACATGCTTTTTCTCATTGAGGCAATATCCTGGTTTTAGCTGACAAATGTAGGACATAATGTAAAAATATCAAAGTGACATCTCTTAAACACACCTTCATCATAAAAATCTCTAAAGTTACAATATTCCTTTGTCTAGCATTCCAAGAAAATTATCATTTGAAAGGTTTATGTCTTAAACAAAGAAAAAAGTTTCTTCTAAATACAACAAAAACTAGTTTGGAAAAAATATTAAACTGAGTCAATTAGATCCCCCAATAGTCATATAAATGTTATTCTTTCACTCTAAAATAGTCAGGAAATTTTCAGTATTTACAAAAACAGTCTTTTGTTTCAATATAACTTTAGTAACATAATATACAATATTGAAATGGCTACTCTATTACCATTTGCTTTACAATCACATTATGTAATACGTAGAACCTAGGTTGAACCAAAACAAAATGCTACAATGATTATGCCTGATTCTACTATTCTGTAATACCCACCATATGTCTGCTCAGCCCAAAATAGTAAGCAATTCATAAGAGAAAATTTAGGTGGAAATAACAATAATTATAACTATATTAATATGCAACATTTGAAAATCTATTTAAAGTGTTACAACTGAACTTTTTGCTGCATTTTCTAAATTGTTATTTTAGATAAAAGAAAAAAAACACATGATGTTTGTTAATGTTCTTTTATCTAAGGACATTTAGTTTAGTTTACAGAATCACATAATTTAATCTGCCTAAACCTGTAGTAGATAAGAAATTTGGAACAAGTCTCTTGGGATTCAGGAATTTTGTTTTATACTGTCTGTAGATAAAAATATTATAAATATGAGAATATATTCTATCATCTATATAATATCCTATTTTAACTCAAAAGTAAACCAATGAAATATTTGGTAATTATAACATCCAACTTTTAAGACCAAAGCACCAATTTTTTGGTAACGATCACTCACACTTGGCCCCAAGCCCTTTAATCTAGTCCATCTGTAATGATCTCATAGTACTTTCAACCATTATTTAACCGTTAGAAGAAAAAATATGTTGCACTATATGTTTCGACAATAAAATCCCCTCTTAAGCTTCACAAAGCAGAACAATTCATTATTTGATCTCTTTCCAGGTTCAAAGTCTGTCTTATTACAGTACTTCAAAGAAATATGTAATCAAAGACAAACAGCTGTGAAAACAATCTTTTATTACTTTATTATCATTGAGGATATATCTTTGGAGTAAACCAATGGAAATGGCATACAAATAATCTCCATTAAAGTTGTTGTTTTGCATTTGTTCACAAACTATGCACATTTGTCTTTAAGGCTTTAATTTTACTTCCTATAAATAGAGTAATGGCATAGTCCAGTCACTCTATTGTCTGTCCAAAAAAAAAGACCACAAAAGAACAATGACAACAACAAAGAGTGATGGGGGGGGGATGAACTGGGAGATTGGGATTGACATATATACTAATGTGTATAAAATAGATAACTAATAAGAACCTGCTGTATAGCACAGGGAACTCTACTTCACTTCCCTGTACAGTAGAAATTAACACGACACTGTAAAACAACTATACCCCAATAAAAAAATAAAAAATTTAAAAAATGTAGAGTTGAGGTTTTTTTAAAAAATAAAATAAAATAACCACTTAGAGTTAAGCCTGTGAAAAGTTAGTAGCCTCCACCCCAATCACTTTGTAAGTACTAGGTGCTTGCTACCCTGCTCTATCTCAGGCTGGCTTGTGACCTGGGGTGGAGGGCTGTCCTTCCCCTGGCTCACTGTATCCCCTTGCTTCTGAAATCTGTAAGTAATAAATCTTTTTAAATTAATTTTTGTTGGAGTATAGCTGCTTTACAATGTTGTGTTGGTTTCTGCTGTACAGCAAAGTGAATCAGTTATACGTATACATATATTCCCTCCTTTTTAGATTTCCTTCCCATTCAGGTCACCACAGAGCATTGAGTACAATTCCCTGGGCTATACAGTAGGTTCTTATTAGTTATCTATTTTTGTAAGTAATAAATCTTATGACTCTAAAAAACAAAACAAACAAAAAAAAAACAAAGCAAGCTGCTCTAATGTCAAGTAAATGTTTTTAATAAATACATTTTCAAAATGATATTCGGTGGTGTGACTCTCTGGGTTAACAGTACTCTGAAGTAAAATCATATTTTCAGATGTTCGTGTTAATCAGTGAGAATTGCAGTACTGTTCAACTACAAATTGGTATAGATAACTAGAATTTATACCGTAAATGTACCACGTATAGTCTACTATTAAAAAAAGTCAGAAAATCAAGCAATTACCTTCTAAGATGGTAAAAATTAATTCCATATTTTACACATTACACAATAATCTGGTCCTGTCTCTACTTCATAGAATGGAGGCTTTCTATCATCAATATGCAAATAGACTTGAAAATATAACATAAAGTGTTCTTTGGATGGAAATGACTCCCTTTATCTGCAGGCTGTAAGGCACTCTGCAGGTGTCAGAGTGAAAGTGATGATGTTCTTTCCCACTACAATTAAAAAAAATTTTTTTTTATGTGGGAAGTAAAAGGAACAAACATCTCTTGACTGCATATTATATGACAGAAACCTGGTACATTATTCCATTTTGTTCTGACACCATATCTCTGAAGAAGTCATTACTATCCACAGTTTACAGATGTAGAAAGTTAAGCTAAAAAGCTGAATAACTTTTGACCTGTTCCTGGGTTAATCTAACTCCAAGTCAATGTGCTCTTGCATTAGACTTGATGATATCCATTCTAGAACAAACTTTCCAGGTATGTGTCCTCAAATACTCTTGAAAGACACTACAGTCTAACAAATCCAACTTTTCTTCAGAAAACTGTAAGGCATGATTCCACAGCCAGGAAGAAAATGGGTCACTATAACTTTCTACAAAAGTAAACTGATGATGCATCAACACAGACCACAATTAGGAAGACCACTGCGTCTAGGTCTCTACAAATATATTGCCAGACCAAGAGCAATATGGAATCTGCACCATTACTCTCACCAAAAGATATGACTGAAAGATGGTGTAAATGTGGTACAACATACTGACAAACGTCAGAAAATGGACAGACAACAGTAATTATCATGGGACTATGGCGATACAGACAAACTAAGTAATTAAGCTTGTGACATGAATTTTGAAAAGATAATGGTATGTCCACTTCACTGTTTGCTGTCTCAGTATAATCAAGAAAAGTTTTAAGATCTTTGTATTTATTTGAGTCTCTTTCTATAAATATAGTTAGGTAGCTAGCTAGCTAGATGGATGGATATATATGGTTAGATAGATATGAACATACACATACAAAGACATACATACATTTGCTATCCTATAGGAAGTTGTTTTCTATTTATATGCAACATGGTCTTAGTTGTAAAATGTAAAGTCTGAAGTGAATATAGTTGTGGCAGACTTCCCTTTGTGGTGTTAAGGTTATCTGAAGGCCACTATAAAAAGGAAAGGAAAAAAAAAATGAAGCAACAATAGGTAGTATATAGAAAGAATTTCATTAATTCTTTTTCGTTGTAGGTAAACATAACTAAAAACTCTTAAACCATAATAGCTTAAACATTGTATTCTCTCTTTTAAATAGCAGTATAAAAATACAAAATTCCTAGAGACTCTTTGGCCAGCCAAGTGTAAGGATAACGAAGGAAGCAGAATTGCTTATTTGAAGTACTGATCCTTCAACTCATAGTACAGCTCAGTTCAGTTTTACTGGTTGCTAAATAAACAGTATCAGACTTGGAAATGCATTTAATGCATGACTCAATTTCCATAAAAGTTAATTTCCTGACTTTCAGTTTGATTGCATCAGAAGTTACTCAGTAAAGGAGGGCAAAACAAAGCCAGTCACTCTAGCTTTGGAATAATTAAGCAGCAATTTGATCAAACATTTCCTTCCTTCCTGTGTATTTCTCAAAGTCACTATTACACTACAAATTTTAGCAGAAACATTTTTAATGGGCACAATCTATAAGGGAAATAGTCCACAGTAAAATGTTTCACAATCAGTGTTGGCAGCACCATCGTGAGACCACATTTTACTGCTATTTTTAGGAGGTATTCCAGATAAACCTTTGATTTTCAGGCTTTTGAATGGTCAGATTACAGAAGTGAGAGTCAACAGGGCCAATTTTCACATACAAGCCCAATATAGAATTAAGTTTACATATTTATTTAATTATAACACTTAAGAAAAATTAAATAATGCAGTATTATAACTTTAGATGTTATTTTAATGCAATATTTTGTTAACATATTGATTTATAAAATTTTGATTGTGTAATGCTATTCCAGTGTGTAATGTTATTCTAGTGTTTTTAGTCTGGATGATGCTATTATAAGTGATAAAGAAAGGGGGACTCTCAATCTTTGATTTCCTGGAGTCCTGGATCAGTTGCCTTTGGTAAAAATGTATTATTCATAAAATTATGTGAAACTGTCTTTACTGCTGCCTTCTAACTTTTGGGGGAGCACCTTCTTACATACCATTCCATTTCATTACTGAACAAAAATAAAAAGTATGTTTGAATCCTACTTGCCCACATTGGAAATTGCTGTTTCTTCTACCCGCCCCCCCCCCCCCAAATAAACCCTGCTGTTGCTTTTACTTTGCAACTCACTGGTAATTTTTTTTTTTTTTTTAGTCTTCATTGTTCACCTCCACTAAATGACTTCTCATCTGACTTGATGTGTACAACTTGTTCTTCCTTCCTTATTCCCCACTCCCACCCTGTCTCAGAAATCTCAGAAGCCTTTTGGCCTATGATGCAAACATCTGATAAGCATCCTCAAAGCTCTCCAGGCCTAGGAAGTTTTTTTCTATCTTCATGATCAACTAAAATTTTACTGTTTGTTCTCTCAGCATCCCACAATTCCTATTAGCAAATGCATTTCACTGTCCTGCTTCCGCGATTTACAGCAATCACCCCCTTGTTATTTTCAGGTGCATTTCTTCAAATGGAGTAAATGGGAGCTCAGAGAGCATCTCCATCTTCTTCTGGGAGACAGAGCTGCATCATGACATTCAGGACTTGTAGCCTTGTCTCCACCAATCTGGTCTGTAACTTGAACAATGAGTCTCAGTCTCCTCATTATTGAAATGGGACTAACGATACCTATAATACATCATAGCGTTATTAGGAAGATTAAATGGACAAAATTTTCAAATTTTTCATGGTGAGTTGTAGGCATTGACCAAACTTGGTATCATTTCCCCTGTTCTAGGAAAATCATGTGTGACTAAGAAAGGAACTGTGCTCAATTATAATACTCTAGATTTTTAACAAGCTGTGTGAATCTATATGTAATTATATAACAGAATGATGACATCTACACCTGTTCACTAGTTAAAAAATAAAAATTAATCCAAACTTGCAGATTGGGGCTATATTTTTCCCTAAGTTCTTTTTTTTTCACTAGACAAACTATAAAAGGCTCACTGACCTCTGCCAGTCATTTAAAATTTTAAATGTTTGTGTATAATATTCCCATTATTCTCAACATTGGTTTAGTGTATATGCAAATTATCAGTGAGTTATAAAATAAAACATTTATAATTGAACTGAACCTTATAAATCAATTAGGTAATCCTCTCAGTTTCCAACTGAGGACGCTTCATCCCAATACACTGGGCCGCCTTAATAGCACTGGAAGCTGGATTTTTGACAATTAATCCACTTTTTTCTAATTTTTGATACTTTGATTTTTATACAACTCAAATGAAGTTATATTTTAAAGATATATACTTTACTCATCTTCACCTTCGACTACAGAGCAAATGTTAAAAGAATTAACTGAGTGATTTACATTTTCAAATTTCCCCTCAGTGATAAATGGGAACACTCAGTAGTTCTTTAATGAATATTCTGTGGATTATAGCTCTACAATGTTGACCAAATGCCTCCAATTTTAAGAAAATTTTAAGTTTAGAAATTTAGTAAAAGCCCTAGCTTTCAAAAGACATAATTTATTTTCTTATAATAAAGTCTATTTGTATCTGACAAAAATTTCTTTTTATAATAAATTAAAGAAATGTAAACTACAACTTTTCCTCTACTGATTTATATAGATATCATCTCTCTTAAGATACGAAGAACCTCCCAGAACTGCATGTATTTATCAAGTCCACTTAAAGAATGTTTCCAATAAACATAACTTGGAATAAATTTCCCCCGTTATACTCCATAAGCTTGTTATCTTAGGAGGAACACTGGTCTAACATGCCATTCATTTATCATATGATTACTAAAGGAAGGTGGATAGGTGAAAGTTGGAGTTTCGTGTGGTATTTAATTTTAGCACTCCAAATGAACAGATTTAGAAAAGGAAGTTGTTCCTATCTTTCAGCAAAATTTTGATGCCATTTTACAAAATTTAGCTTTGATGCCTTTTCTTTTGTCCCATCTAACAAACTTTCTTAAACTACAGGTACACTGAAAATACAAGTCTTTAACATATAAACAATGAGCTAAATACTTAAATATATAAAACAAGCAAGAATAAAAGTTTTGAGAATTAGATTTTGAATTTTATAAGAAAACTTGACTTCACCCACTCAGAGATATTTGAAAAAGAACAGCTATATGTTAACAACTAACATTTTAACATCATAATTATATTTTAACATCATAATTATATTTTAACTGCTCATATTTTAATATCATAATTTAGACAATAGGATGCAGAAAATGGTAAGGCATAGTTTGGTTAAGGCACTTCTTTGGGCCTCTTTGTCTGTAATGAATTAATCCTTGCAGCGTGCTGTGCATACAACTCAGACCATATTAGAAGCTCAATTGATGAAAATAACAAAACAAGACAAAACCAGTTCTATTTCATGGAGCCATAGAGTTACTTGTATTCCCTCTACTTTTCCTCCTTTCCCCTTTACTCCCAGGTAACTCTACTGAAGTCTTCAAAACGCAGCAAAATCTTCTCCCTGTCTCCCTCCTTCCCATCTCTGGCCACCTCTTCTCAAATGCAACCACCCATTTTTGTGTTTCCTGTTATGCAAATCTTATATCATTGGTAAAATTTATATCAAATACTGCCTTGTATTAAAGTTATTAGTATACTTATGAATCTTCCATAAGAATCGCTGAGTCAAGAACTGTCTTAGACATCTATGTACATTCCTTTTCCCCCATAGTTCTCATGTGTGTTAACTGAATTGACTTTCTTAGTTTCCCTCTCATACCTAACAATCTTAGGAAGAGTGAGATATTTATTTATGATAGTTATTAGTGCATGTTTGAAATTTAGATAGTGTAAAAAATATGTATTATCAGGCTGTGCTATTGTAGGGGGCAGGGATGAATTTGTTAACCAAAATCAAAATTATTTTATATAATTCCTTCCAAGTAAGAGGAATACTTTTACCAACATTTAAAAGAACAAAACACAACTTCTTCAAAATCCCCCAAGCCTATTACAAGAAGAATCAATAACAAGAGACTGGTTGACAAGTAAAGGACAGGATCAAAGATAACAAAGCTGTTGCTTCATATCTGGTCAGTCAGTGGCTATACATACAAACACACACACATGCACTTGCACACAGAAAGGAGGTAGGATATTATCACCAGAAAGATTAGAACATGTAAGAGATTCTTGGATCTAACACTCAAAGGTAAAGATGTCTAAATTCGATCCTTCCTGATGCCTTCATGAAAAAATAAAAGGCAACAACACCAACAAAAACTAATGCAAACTAGCTAATCACTATCAATTTGCATTCTCATTCTCAGCCGAAACTTTCAAATTAAGTTCTAGAAATGGGATTTAAAATTTTCCTACAGACAAGAAACAGTTGAAACTTAGTTGGTATTATATAAAAACAAGATCAAGACCTCTACTTATATTTTCCTATCAGAGGATAGACAGAGATCCCCAAATGTAAGATAAAAGAATTTAAACAATCATTATAGAAGGATTGAATTAATTTAATATCTACTGAGCTGTTCTGGCTCAGATATTGTTCCAGGTAACCAGAATACAGACATGACAACAGACAGTACCTGCCCTCTGGTACACAACATTTAATAGAAAGGGCACAGGAGAACAAATGGTTAGGACAGATTATAAGAGGAGCAATTGAAATTTAAATACCTTTCTATGCTATACTTAATTCCTGCTCAGAGTAACTGGGCAGGAAAAGTTTCCCAGAGAAAGTGTCACTGGAGCTGGCATTTGAACAATGAATGGAAGAAAATATCAAGGAAAGACATAAAATGTAATTTAGGTTATATTTAAGGATGATTTGTTTTCCTTTTGAGAGGCATAAAAATGGAAACAAGATAATATTAACCCTACTGTCTTTACTGACTAACATAAGGTTGGCTCTTACCCTGGAAGATGGAGGAGAGGTTCCCCAAGGTAAAGTAACAAAACCCAAAGTTAAAATAAGTATTAGCACAGAAGTAAGAACGTAAAAAAAACAATATAGTAAATTTAATTTTTTTTAAAGGTGACATATACCTGAGCATAATATTTGGATTTGTAATGGTGATATCAAGTATATGAATAAATAAATAAATAATATATGCAAAAAGTATATTTTCACTGATTTCCAATCTCTTATGTTTAAGATATTTTTTAACTACTAGAACTTCAATTTGTAGGCAAAACAGTGCCTGTTCCATAAATATGCTCAAGAAACTGTTTCAGTCAATGCCTAGAAAATGGGTAATTGGGTAAATGTAGTACTAAAATAAAAATGGAACAAATATGGTGCTCATGTAAGAAAGAGAACATGGAAATTTTAAGGCCAGAGAGTTGTCGGGAATTTATTTTAGTTCTAAATTGGTACATAAAATGGTCTATTTTCCCTTATGTTTATGAGATTTACACTCACTCTAAGAAAACAGAATATATTTGGGTTAACATACTGGGCTCTGTCACTTTCTACTTCTCTCAAACTATCTCCAATCTTCCAATCTTTTGAATTCAATCACTGCAATTATACCAATTCTCTTAGACATCCACTGCCCTCTCCTACCCTTTCTCTACATATTTGAATTCATCTAGACATGCTCATTAGCCAAAGACAGTTTTGTCATTATGAAGTACTAGAAACAGAGATAAATCCCCTGAAGATTTTCTGATCCATTTCTTGACCTATTTAAAAAAATAATCAGGTTCCCTAGCCATCATCATAAAGAATTTCTATCATAATAAAAGGGGCTGATAAACAGAATAGCCATTTGCTGAATTATCTAGATCTGTTCTAAGACTTCAGCAATATATGGATCCTAACTGACAACTTTCTTCCTTCTGAAATAAATAAGTAGAGTGATGGTAAACAGAAAAAGGAGGAACTTTAAGAAGTATTTACTAAACCATATAATGGGATTCCAGGAAAATAAAATATGCTAATAGAGTCCTTTGAACTCCCTAAAATACAATTCATTCCTTATTTTCAATTTTGACAGTCTAAAATATGAGTGTTTTGAAACACAAAATTAATAAGGGTCCAATTAGCTCTTGAATTCTCAAACTTAAATATATATACTCCTCAAAATTAAGAAATCCTGTTATACCTTTATTTGCCTCAATTGTATGTTATTTTTCACTAATTAGGAAGAACAAAATTAGGGAAGTATGCCTCTCTATGTTATCTGCTAGCTAATAATTCAATGAAAAAAATAAAACAAAAACAAAAACGCTGTTAGGACCCAAATGTGATTGCTGTAAACATTTAAAAATCACCATCCTAAAGCCAACCCAAAAAAGTACCCAGTGTTCAGATACATATTATGCATTTAAAACAGTTTTTAGAAGGTTCCCTTTACATTACTAACCAGTTTAAAGATAATAAAGCAAGAATAGTCTTCCTGATGCTGTTTTTAATAACAATCATATCTGCCTTATAATGTTAATGTGTTCTTAAAGCCATGTGTACTCTTGTATCAAGGAGATGTTTTCACTTCATGTGTTGGATCACTGCTTTTCAATATAGCTGAAAAGACTCTGTTGACTGGGTTCAGCTCATTGCACAAAGCGTGAAAGGCCCAGTGATTACTAATGAGAGAGAACGGTCAGAGTTAAAATCCATAATCCCAACCTCTAGAAAGGTATCTTCACATTTTCCGTTCAGCATCTTCCTTCTCTTCAAATACTCAAATTCCTAACATCTCCTCTTTTCCTCTCTAATCAACCAAAAAATCCTATACTATTTCCTACCATGAATTTTTCCATGGTGTCTACTCACCTATCCATCAAAAATGCCACTGCTATCTCTGGATTAAAATGGTCCCTCTCTCAACTCACTTGCAGACAAGTAACAAAGATCAGACAATTCAGGAAGTACCGTGAGGTGCAGGCACTTGTGAAGAAAGGCTTGGAACAGAGCAAGTATGAGTATAAGGAGGCTACAGGAGAAGAAAAAACGAGAAGAAAAGGAATACAGCTTATGAATGGAAAAGTTAAGAAGGCAGCAGAGAGCCTAAGACACCAAGACTTAAGAGTAAACAATAGAAATAAAATACAGCCTTGCAAAATAAAATATATGCTTGAGTAACCCATTTCAGTCAGAATAACAAGACATAGGTTTTAAAAAACACAATTAGTTTATGTATATATACATAAAGACATTTAAGCCTCAAACAATAAACAAGCATTGTTGTGAATGAAGATCAGTAGAGCTTCCATATTTTTTTCTTTTTTTTTTATCCAGAATTGTCCTTTAGTTGTCGTAAAGCAGTATTCCGAAATGTTTTTGGGGACAAAGGTAATCTAATTCATAAAGTTGTATCTATATCCAGTTTCTAATGGTAAAATAAGTCTTTTTTTGTGGTACGCGAGCCTCTCACTGTTGTGGCCTCTAAGTCATTTTTAAACTTCCTTTTAGCATTCTCTCTATTCTGTTAATCTAGTAGAGGCTCCTCCTAACTTTTGTCTTTACTATTTTTTTTTTACATCTTCATTGGAGTATAATTGCTTTACAATGATGTGTTAGTTTCTGCTTTATAACAAAGTGAATCAGTTATACATATACATATGTTCCCATATCTCCTCCCTCTTGCGTCTCCCTCCCTCCCACCCTCCCTATCCCACCCCTCTATGTGGTCACAAAGCAATGAGCTGATCTCCCTGTGCTATGCAGCTGCTTCCCACTAGCTATCTATTTTACCTTTGGTAGTGTATATATGTCCATGCCACTCTCTCACTTTGTCACAGCTTACCCTTCCCCCTCCCCATATCCTCAAGTCCATTCTCTAGTAGGTTAGTGTCTTTATTCCTGTCTTACCCCTAGGTTCTTCATGACATTTTTTTTCTTAAATTCCATATATATGTGTTAGCATACGGTATTTGTCTTTCTCTTTCTGACTTACTTCACTCTGTATGACAGACTCTAGGTCCATCCACCTCATTACAAATAGTAGAGCTTCCATATTTAAGATACATTGAAATTGAAAATGTTAAGTAGATTCTATTATTGCCTTGTATCCTATCAGGATGAAAAACACAGAAAGTGGAAGCAGACATGGCAGCTATAGCTTCAAAGCCAGTGAAGTTGAAGTATACTTTGTCAGATGGGAAGAAAATTAAAATATTCATTTCAGATGTACGAATTCAAGCACATCACTTGTATGCTCAGAAAGTCAAAATAGAAAGTGAAAGGTTAATAAAACTAGATGTTTACAACTTAGCTGAAAATGGCATATATGTAAATAATTAACTCCAGAAATACCCTTCAGAATATATATTTTAATCATAGATAGATAGATAGATAGACTTAGAAAGACACCTAGAATGCCTAAGAAAGGGCAAAAATTAATAGTTTTTTGTTTACTGGTTATACTAAGTATAACCTCTTTGCTCTGAGGACTGAGCCTCTTCATGATATTTAGAATCAGATATTTTATAAACTGGGTTACATAAAACTTCCACAAGAATTTCAGGTGGAAAAACATTAAGGCTTTCTCTTGTTTCTTCCTTTCTGTTTATTGTGCATGGTAAATTGACAATACTTATTTAAACACTTTTTTTTTTTAATCTGACCCTTTTCTTCCTGGACCAAGGAATTTTCTCCGTCATAGAGTAATAGAGCTTGAAAACTTCAGCATCAGCAGGGAAGGCAGGCACTCCTTAGCCAGCCACTGTGAGAGAGAGAAAATGCAATTAAGGCTCCCACCAGGGAGAGAGAACTAAACAAAACCTGTGTCTTCACACAAGAGCCTTTTCTTCCATGCGAACTACAAGGCCTCAAATCTTGTTGGTGAGATGCTAGCATTTAGGACAACACACTTTCAGATTTTCTCACAGCAGATCAAAGTAAATAATGCAAGGGCAGCAAACAAAAGGGAAAACTCCAGTGTGCTTACATTAAAAAGAGATTAGAGGGGACTTACAAGTGATTGAAGGAATAGATGACATTTTTAAAAACATAAAACCCAGATCTTTAAGTACAGCTGGCAAATAAAGTCTAGTTGTGTTACTTTAGCGAGAGTGACAAACCACAAGGGACTTAACATCAGTGTGAAATTTACAAAAAGGTAATTTTATTATAATATGGTATTTTCGACATCTAAAGTTATACCCATTCCTGTTCTTCCCTTCCCAGGTCTTAGGATTTTCAGCCGAGACTCATGACAACTGATAAAGGGAGCCATTAAAGTTATGAGCCTTCTCAAATCAGTGCCACAGAATATGCAGAGCACTCTGCGGACTGGAGATGTGGCACCGCTCCACTTCCCTCTTTCTCCTGAGGACAGTAATCTGTCATAAAAGCAGCTCTCCTCCTTCATAGCAAGGCAACAGCTGGAAACTCTTCTGCAATGTTAAATTTAGCACAAACCCTTTACCAGGCACTGAACTTAGTCTTGTGGGTCTGTTCTGCAGTCTTAAATGACTACTCCAGGGCCATAGTTTATCCTTTATTTTCGCGTAAAATTCTCATTGACTTTGGTGCAACTCTATAAAGGAAGCAAGGATCGAATATCACCCTTTAATGCCAAATTTACTACAGTTGAACAAAAAGAACGGAAATCTGGGAGGCCCGTGTCAATAAACAAAAGATAGATGTTTGGGAGACTTAATAACTGAAAGGACCTTCAAATAGGACTTTTTTTGAACTATTTTTTGAAATAAAAGTGAGACAGTGGTGTCTAGAATTTAGCAATACTTAAACCAGTATTTATATAGTTTGCATAGTGTATATATTTAGTATATGGTACACATACACACATATATAATAGAATATATTATACTATACACATATATAATAGATGTATATGAATGTATTATACGTTTGTGTGTGTGTGTATATATATATATATATATATATATATATAGTATTCATAGTATTGATAGTAACTGAGGTTGTAGTTGGGCAGCAGGTTGAATGTTAGTCCACTAAAGATTTTCAAAGCAGTTCACTGATATAATAATGCCAGAATCAAAGAGGCAGTGTGGAGGAAAGATGCCAGGACTTAGAATCCATAGATGTGAGAGCTGATCCAGTCTGTACCATTTTAACTTTTCTGGGAATCAATTTGATAATCAATCTATAAAACAAGGAGATTGGATTAGAGTTGCTCTAAAATTCTTTCCAATTCATACTTTCTGTGGGTCTGCACAGACTGTAAGTCTACCTGAATCCTATAGCCATATAGCTGCTGTGCCACACCTGTGGCATCATGTGTGGGTATGTGTGTGTTTTTATATATATACACAGAGACAGATACATTCATACACAGACATATAACTTGAATCAAAGGATTTAGTATCAAAGTGATAATTTCCAAATAAAAAAATCAAATGTGTAAAGACATATCTTTGTACTTGCTGCCATAGCACCCTCTACTACACACACAAACATCTCCTCATCTACCTCTATATCTGCTCATAGAAGGTAAGGTACACTGTACTTTTAATTTTAGAAAGGCTACTTTTGAAGAAATCAAGGACAGTTAGACTTGTTTGGCTAATACATCATAATAAGAATAATAAACCTAAGTTGAACCCCATCCTTTTTTACATCACAATATGAGAAAATGCATAAAGACATGCTTTTGTAATAACTTAAATAACCTGTGTTTTCAAACCCTTATAAACATCCATTCTTAAGTATTATTAAAATTGATTTTAAATATTTATATCTCAGATGTACTTTCATTCAACTAAAACTCACTTAGAGAAATTTATTCCATAAGTCAAATCAATACTGACAAATATGATACTAAGTTCTGTTTTAATTGCCCCAATGAAAGAAAAGGAATATTATGTATTACTTATTAAAATTCTTTCTTCAGAAAAATCAGAGTGGAAAACAATCAGGCTGTATTCAGTTCACAAGACTCCTTTTTTTGCACATGGATAAAGTAAGCAAAGTTAAATTCTCAGTGCTTCATATACATATTTATCTGTGAAATTATTTAATCTTGTTTACTTTGTGAAATATGTGACTATTCTGTTTTGAGCACAATGCATTTAATTTAGGAAGAAATTAGAAGGTGTAATACAAAAACTGGTAAGTGCAAAAGCAGTATTAAACTGTCAATCACTGCTGATGCTGCGGAGGTTAGTTATTTAACTGAATATGAAGATTAGACACCCTACATTATGCATATTGATTTAAATATAAGAAACAAATTTACTCCTAAGTTGGAAAAGTGCATATTGATTTGCTTAAACTGATGTAGCCCGAAGTATCCCTTGCAGAGTACCATTTCTGAGTCAATCACATGTTTGGGAGTAAGTCAACATATATACACATATCAAAAGTTTTTCTATGTAAAAGTTTAGATGTTTAGGTTACCCCTTTTCCTAGCCCATGTTTCCACAGCTCTAAGAGTATATCATAAAAATTAATCTTAAAATGGGGTGGGGGTGAGGGCAGTTGTTGCAGACTCATGCTAAAGGGCATCTTAACCCATTCGTGGAGTTGTTTCTGACATACGCTAGCATGTATGTGTGAGTGACTGCTGTGCAATAAGCCTGGGAAACATGTAAATTGCATTTCCTCATGGCAAATTGCAACTGAATTAGAATATTGGGCAAACATAAACAATGCAATCAAATTCTGGCTTTTTATTGAGCTTCTATCTAGTATTCATTTGAAACAAACAAACAAAAAAAAATGGTGTTTCTCAGGGTCTGTGACATTGCAGGCCATGAGGGATTCAATGTCACTGCCGGCATACAAATTTATTAGTCTATAAAATTTGACATTCTCTTATTTATTCTCAGAAAGGACAAATAAGATATTTTTTTCATACTTACCAGAAATATCTGGGAGTGTTTATATGCCGCTCCATCTGGAGGATGCAAATAGTCAGAACTGCTTTACAATTCAGTAGGCAAAAGCCTGCTGAAGGATAACAAATGACTTCATGGTGAAACTGCTATTGAAATTCTTTCAGTATGTGATATTAAAAACAACTGAACAAACAGAGATAAGGGACAAATAGGATTTGAAACAGACTTTTTTTTTCCTAACAGTGCAAAAGAAAAACAAATGAATGCTCTAGTCAAATCTATATACCTTTCAGTGATTTTACTGCGTAGCTTTTCTTAATGCATGAAAGTTTTGAACTGAAACTTCTCTAAATGTTCCACTATACGCAACGAGACCAATTCTAAAATGCCTCCTTTGGATCACAAATTACGATTTTGAAGCATGAAGAAAAAAGAGTCCATATAACTCTTTTGCTGACTTGATTTACCGTTTTACTCTTTGACATTTGGCATAATGCATGCATGGAGAGATTTAATAAACATTTGGTGATTAGGAATGCTGTATTTAAGGAAGATCTTTTTTTCTTTTACATCATTTGTAAAGCGAAAAGCAGAA
The DNA here is from genome assembly GCF_963455315.2 of Globicephala melas. Classification (NCBI taxonomy): domain Eukaryota; kingdom Metazoa; phylum Chordata; class Mammalia; order Artiodactyla; family Delphinidae; genus Globicephala; species Globicephala melas. Next base: position 45,716,952 of record NC_083331.1, read on the forward strand.
ACTCTGAGTTAAATACTGTGAGAATGGAAGGATTACAATAAAAACTACCCAAAAGCATAATTGAAAAATAGTATTTCATTCAATTCAGTCTCTCTTACGTAGAAGAATTTCTACAAATATTGACTTTGCAAGTCAAACTAATGTTAGTAACTTTCAGGTGATTGGGGAAGTCAAAAATCTAAGAAACAAGAAGAGCATTACTTTGCAATGATTTTGTTTTTCCTTGCTTTGAAGGGAAGATGAAAGGCTATTTAGTCGCTATTTAGTTAGGTGTTCTTGTTTTATTCTATGGCCGGATCAAAGCAACTATCTCTAAATTTACAAAACAGTTCAGAGAACCCCTAGTAATTGAAGTATAGGCTAAATGATCCATATCAACAACATATGAACATAGAATCTGCCAAACAAAACTCATATTATTAGGTCTTCAAATGACCCATTATGTTGCCTAAAAATAACCCCAAACCAAATAGCTGTCTGAAACTCTGACATGACAATGAGTTCCAGATCTTCCCAACATAGCATATAGAGCGTGTGTTGATATCTAATGGGCCAAAATTAGCTCGAGCATATTATAGTGATCATCCTTTAGCCTGATCTAGATTATTCTTCAGGGCTAACTTTCAATGCTTATAGATAAAAGCATGCCATGTGCAAGCAGTTGTCTTTGGATACCTAACAAAGGTTTACATTAGATGAATTCATGTTATCTCCCTATGCTAATGCTGAACCTCTATTTTCTTGATAATTTATTATACAATAACAGTGTAGAACTAATTCTTGAAGTTATGACCTTCCAAGTGAATTCTTAGTTTCCCATCATTTTAAGTAAAAAAATAATTAAATACAAATTTAAATGGGTTTATAAATATTTTGATGAGCCATAAAAGTTTCACCAAAACTAGCATTGTCCAGCCAAAACTTAAGTATGTTAGAAAAGCAGATAGCTCCAATACAGTTTGCTCATCTCATATATCCAACTACCAAGTCTGGGTCAGGATTGTAAAGTCTAGCACCAGCTAGAACCCCCTTCTTCCAAAACCACCTCAGCTCATGGAAAGGTCACCTTCTCCTCCATCCAGTAATCATCTTCGATTATATCACTCACTTGGCACCTGTGATTGTGTCTGTTTTTGTAACTCGTCCTTTGTTTTTCCTTTCAATTATTTTTCTTCTTAGTTTCTTATCCTATAGATCTTGCTTCCTTACTAGATTATACAAGTGGAACCACATTAATATTTCTTCATATTTCATGTAAAACTCAGAACAATACAATTTACTATAACTTCTACGTCCAGTAAACTTCTCTGAATAAGGGACATATTATATTCCATTCCGGTTTCCAAAACTTAATGTATATAGAATAATTAAATAAAAGCAGAACAATGTTGTTGATTTAAAAGAAACATAGCTTCTAAAATAAGCGTTTGGCAAAGACACACACACACACAAGACACATACACAAACAGAAACACACATACCTGAAATCCAGGCAATAGGGGAAAAAAAAAAACAATTGATTATCAATCAACTTTTACTTAATTCTGAAGATAGTGACTAATTCTCTTCTATTTCCATGAAGATGAAGGATACGTTTAGTTTTGATATTAGAGAGTAAATCCTGAAAATATTTTATATACAATACATGTTAAACAAAGAATATTACAGAACTCACTTTATGAAAATTTTAAGATGTTAGAATGAGAATTCAGCCTAATAAAATGTTAACATATTTCAACCCACAGTCATCTTATGCTCAGTGTTACCCTCTGTTAAATGGAAATATAATATATGAGCATACCGTTACAAAGAGCCATATACTCTTAGTGGTGGCTGGCCATCATTCTGCTTCACCTAGACTTCATACTATTTTTGAGACATTAAGTTTTTAGGTCTTAGTTCTGATAAGCCACGTTCTACTGGGAAGAAATATTAATATCAGGTAACTGGGAGAACATGCATGAATTCTTCCTGACTCTTCATGAAAATGGAGGCAACGGAATGACAGGGAAAGGTAAGCTGAACAAAATGGAATAATCTGAAAGCTACAAAATACTAAAGGCGTCTCTCTTGGAACATCTTTTTAGCCTTTGTGGTAGCCACCTTCAACTGAAGAAGTACCAAATGAATTGAGAAAAATACATTTTTTAACGTTTAACTGAAATGGTGAGGGTCACATGAAAACATCCATAAACTTGTTCCAAGAGTAGTGTTATGGTTAAGCAGAAAATAGAATAAAGAGTAAAACTAGTTATCAGTTTTACTTAAATGTCTGAAATTCTCAACTATCTTCAGGTTGACTTTTTTAGGAAGGATAACATTAGAACACCTATTTATTGAAGAACGGAACTTCCATTACTTTCATTCCAAAGCTGGCTAACTAAATCTTTAGGAGTCAAGAAAAAAGTGATAGACTCTTCAAAGCTTTTCAAAGTGGAGAAAGGATCTGAATTAAACTTGCATCCCACATCTGGGATGAGAGATTTCCCATCTCAGCCTCCCTCCATCGAAATTTTCTGATCCCTTGCTCTTGACTATTAAGGTAAAAGGGAAATCATCTGAATTAGCCATCTGAGCATCTATTTTATTTAGTTTACTTCTCAATGCATGAGATCTCTTTTTAAGTGAAAACATTGAGACTCAGAAAGTTTAAGTAACTTGACAAGGTCACACCAAATACATACAGCGAGAAGTGGAGCTGGAACCCACATCATTCTTCTGGTCCTAAAACCTTTTCATTTCCATTAATGATAATTTTTAATAAATATTTTTGAGATCTAATTATGAGGCAAGCATTTTGCTAAGAACTTTACATACCATAATGTGTTTGCCATAATCTGTGAGATTTGGTCAAATTATTATCCTAAAGATAAAGAAAGGGTTAGAGAAGTTAAGTAACTTTCTTGAAGTCCCAGAGCTAATCAGTGGCAAAGGCAGGATATTAGCCCAGCCAATCCAAGCCCATGCTCTCCGTCAACTCACTTAAGAGGTTAGAAACCTGAGATTCAATATGATGACCTGCATAACCAGATGTTCAATGACCCCAATTCGTCTATAACTTCAGTGGTTCCTTTACCACTTTCTCAAGTGCATAGCTATGCATTATTCCATAAAAAGGGGTCTTGCAAGGGCCAGGGCTGACCAACAACAGCACATTGACATGGTATCCCTATATCAAGATGTTCTGTCATCGTCACATAGGTTTACTTACTAATCTCCTTTAGAACAAATGAAAGCCACTTTTAAAAGGTGAATATACAGAGAATTCCTTATATTAATTTTTAAAATTTTGAATTGACATTCGAGTACAAATGTTTTAAGTTTTCCATCATTTTAAGTAAAAAAATAAAAACAGAAAACAAAAAACTTAACACCCTTTAATGAGGAACCTCATTTTGTAGGATTCAAGGTCTTCTTTTTCCAGGTAATCTTAACCATATTTCAAACCTGGCCAGCAAATAACGTATCTAGAATACTGTGGGGTTTTTTTTTTTGTTTTTTGTTTTTGCCGTACGTAGGCCTCATCACTGTTGTGGCCTCTCCCGTTGCGGAGCACAGGCTCCGGACGCGCAGGCTCAGCGGCCATGGCTCACAGGCCCAGCTGCTCCGCGGCATGTGGGATCCTCCCGGACCGGGGCACGAACCCGTGTCCCCTGCATCGGCAGGCGGACTCTCAACCACTGCGCCACGAGGGAAGCCCTAATACAGTGTTTTTAAACCGGAGCCATAAACGGTTAAAAGAAAATTTCACTGAATCAAACAAAACATTCTTTGAATTCCCAGGTAATTAATACGAAATTTTATTTCACTGAATAATATAAATATGAGTATGGGGCTTCCCTGGTGGCACAGTGGTTGAGAGTCTGCCTGCCAATGCAGGAAACACGGGTTCGTACCCTGGTCCGGGAAGATCCCACATGCCATGGAGCGGCTGGGCCCGTGAGCCGTGGCCGCTGAGCCTGCGCGCCTGGAGCCTATGCTCCGCAACGGGAGAGGCCACAACAGTGAGAGGTACGCGTACCGCAAAAAAAAAAAAAAAAAAATGAGTATGAAATGAGATATCACAGTTCCCAGTGACGTCTATTTCTTACTTAGAAGCACATGTCCAGATTGGCTTCTCCACTTACAAAGAAAAATGATCAGAACATAAAGGAATGAGGTCTTTTAAGCTAAAGACATGACACTAATGGGACTCAAGTACTTAAAGAATGCTGTAAAGACAGGAGTGAGTTCACATTTCTAGCTTAACGACCTCATTTCTTAATGGTTCTCCCAAATCCTGTACAATTCACCGACAGAACTTCCTGTATTCCCACATCGTACCTTGTTTATTTTCTTGACTCATTGCCTTTTTTTGCCTTTTTACTTATATATACATCATGACTCAGTTCAACTCCCAGCTCTTCTCCAAGGCCTTCTTTCTCTCCAAGGCAGAACTAGTAACTCTCTGTCCGTAATCTCACAGCATGCTCATTTTACACTGAAGTCGTTTATTCAGAGTTCCTCCAAAAACTGTAGTAAAGAAACCATATGATTCTGCTCTATATGCACCTAGCATTCTGCCTGACATAGGGCAATAAATGGTCCTAGGCATTTGTGTTACTGACAAAAATCAAAAACCAAAACAAATCAGATTTTGAAATCAACCAAATATCCAACCCAAGCCTCCTATTACTTATATAAACTTGATCAAGATATTTAACCTCTTCACACATCAGTTTTGCAGCTCTAATATCAGGACTATAACATCTGTCCTATAAGACTGTTAGAAGGATCAAATAAAAAAGCTCATGTACTTAGCTTCGCATGGTAACTAGCATGTAAATGGGTGCTTATGTGGTGGACAGTTATTAGAATGACTAATTTATTGCAAGAAGAAATTAGGCTAAACATTAAAAAACTATTTCTTAAGAAAGGTATTATGAGACGTGAACATCCAGGCAAGGTTGTAGACTTGTTTTCCCAGGAGTTTTAATACAGGAGTAAGCAACCCTTTTTCTGGAATGCCTTATATTATTGGACAAGACAATTTCAGGAAATCCCTTTTAGCTTTTCATATTTTATAACCATTAACCTTCCTAATGCTGCAAGTTTAAAAATTGCTTCAATTCTTTGGGTATTGTCACTTTCTTCATGCAAAAGGAGTTAGAATAACATTACTTGTCTTTTCGTACCAGATTACAGTAAAATATTAAATAATGCTACAAAAGCTTTCTTTCAGTTGAATAAAAAATGGAGAGTAGAATCATTCCTTACAGATCAAAATTATAAACAGGTAAAACTATCTATGGTTATTATGAAAGTCTTATTTATTTTTTTTCCTTTTCAATAACACATAGTATATTATATAATCACTTCTACAAATCTGACCGATGACAAAGTTTTGACCTACCACCAAATTTTTAGTATCAGTAATTCCCACTGGAAAGGCCATAACACGTTTCAGTTTAACGATTTAAGGTTACAAACATTCCTTCCAGAAATATTTCCAACATCTCCCAAGGCATATTTATTCAAAAAAGTGACTCAGCAGGTAAACACACTAGAAATATTATATTTCAAGCTAATTATAAAGGCTACAGTTAATTAGGAAATCACCTAAAAAAAGAAAATCACATAGAGACACATCACACCATTTGTATAGAGGACTATATGGTATGCTGAACAGTTCGTGTGAACATATTCAATTAGAAAATACACCATTACACTTTGCCTTGTAGAATAGTTTTTCCCAAGGAGAGCTAAGGATATTTACAAATAGGAAATTGGTTTTTCCTATTGATCCTCTTCAACCATTATCTCTATTAAAAGAAATTTATAATGAAAACAGAAACCAGCTATTCTTTTTCCCTTAGAAAGAAAAATGAACATTCTCTTCTTATTTCAAACATAGAAAGCTCAGATAAATCTAAACTAATATAATCCTCTCACATGTATTAATAGTTCTAATATGATTCATGTTAATGATCTCCTTTCTCACTTTCTTACCTGATATATAATCATTCTACTAATTATGGTAGAAATATTTAGTTGCATATTGTCATTATTGGGCTACTCTATACTTTTTTCACTCAAAACTGCTTTAATACACATGCAGACAGGCATACAGGCACCTAAGAACCCTTTAGCTTTTGTGTTTTATTTTACTTTAAGGATTACTAACACAAATAGCCTAATTTCACCCTGAAGCATTTAAAAAAGAAAATGTGGTGTTCTGAAATGATACATGTCATGTGAAAAGAAAATACCCAGCTAAAAATTAGAAATTTAATCCTCATAAAACTTAGGACACCTCACGGTACGATGTTCCTCTTAAGATCATTCTAGACACCTTCCACCAACCAGCACATCACCTGAACTGCCTCAGTCCTTAAAGGGTCAAAATTTATTGGCATTTCAGTTCATCTAATAAGTAATGTTTTTGCCGAACAAAACCAATTCCCAATAAATTCTCACTGTATTTGTGTGCTCTGATTTGATTTAGAGGCCTGTGGGGAGACACCATTTGGTAGCACAGGAACACAGAGGGGTAGGTGTTGCTGGGGAGAAGTAGGGCTCATGTGCCAGAAGTGTTATTGTGTCAGGTTGATTTATTGAGTGAGCTTCACTTCACCGAATGTTCCGAGATATTTATTTCCCTAAAGGCTCTGCAAAGATATGAACAGACCCGCATCCACAGATGTCATCATTGCTCATTTTACCGAGTCATGAAATTTTCTCAACTGCAATTTGTCCATCTAAAATTGCTGTAACAGAACAATGTCAATAGTAGCATCCTACTCCAGCCCCACCTTCTATCTAAGGCTCTGTTGCCAAATTCGGTGTGTCTGTGCAACTTCGTGGTAATTAAAGTGACAGAACAGCTTCACTCTCATTTCGAGAGTCTTCTAGAGAAGTGGCTCCAATTTTTTAACACAACTTGGAGTACTCAGATAAAGTAAAACCATTAAGGGGAAGCAAATAGGAATCCCTAAGCACAGAATCATTTATCCCCATCAAAATTAAAATAACACCAGGCAGAGAGAAGTCAGTCAGTCAAGACAGCAGGCTGCGTGTCACCAAACCCAAAATTTCAAAAATGCCACCTCTCAGAAAAACCATCCTGAAATGTAGTACCTTCCACTGAGGGTAGACTTTTACCTGTTTTATTTCTCCCCTCTCCATTATCAAACGAATGACTGCAAAAGTTGATTTTTAAAAGGAAGTTGCTATATATACACAACGATCGCCTGTAACCTTTATTCAAAAACACTGGTGCAAACTTATGAAAATAAGTTCTTAAGGTGCATTCATAATGCTAAACATTATGACTTGGGCATGTTCCATAATTTCATCGAAAATCATCTTCAGTCCCTGATAGAATTGCAATGTCTGTGTTAAATAAAAACTGCATGCTTGTGTTGTGTGTCAGAATTTTCGGGTTTATTTAAATATGTTAATATTTCTCATTATGCCATTAACAATAACCTTCATCCATTTGTGAAAAACATTTTGCCAAGCATGCACATAAAAAATTAGCAAGTGAAGCAAAATCACCTTAATTTGCTTTGGACCAGCAAATAACCAACTAATTTGCAGAAATCCCTGCCAAGCACTCATATTAAATGCTTCATGCTTATTTTATGACCTCTGCTGCTCTTCCCCTTCCCCGGGCCCTGAATCATATGATCATTAACATATTGCAAGGTCGGAAACTTTATTTTTTACATTCTTTAATTAATGCCTGTTTATAGAAGGCCATAGGACTTCAGATCCAGTTAATGAAACTTCGCTCCCCCAGGCCCCTGGAGCCCAATAGAGAGCTCTCTCCTCTGTTGTTTTAGTAGCTTTTTTCCAACTGTTTGTTTATACAAACTTAATTGATCTCTTTAGTCCCAGAAGCATTCCAGAGACACAACCTGTTTTGAGGCAAGCTAAAGTTTCCCCCCTTCCTTTAGAAAAGCCTTGAATGCCCTAGGTTATCAGTTTTAATTTGAAAGTTGAAGATTCAGCTTTATTTACACTGTCTAAAAGTACAAACTGATACAGGCCCTGAAGTGTTTATTTTTACATTCATATATAGCGGAGGGGATCACAAGTGCATACTATATATAATTATTTTGATGTAGAACTAAGTAATTACTAAATGCTGCTATGTCTTATTTTAGGGCATTGAAGAAACGCCGTCTTTAAAACACGTTGAAAATAAAAAACAAATCAGGCTGCCAATGCATGAAATTTCCATGGCTCTTCAATTTACATTTTACATATTCCCTACGACAAGAATTTCTATTTTGCGATTCTCTTTTTTCTGCTATAATTAAATTAAAAAAGTAATTGGCTGGTGCTGCACACTGCAGCAATGTCTTAATCACATAGACAAACAGTTTTACAATAGCTTACACCATTTGCCACATGGGGCAATGACATTATTGTACCAGACTATAAACTCGAGACAGATATCACATACCAGCTTTCAACCACCGTGTTGGCAAGAACAGAACACGAGGTGCATGCAGCACCCTGACTGACACGTCCCTGATGGAATTCCCAATTAAGTAAACGTGGCGCAACTCTGGCCATGTGGTGCTGAAAACTGCCAAAAATCGAAGCATATGAATCTGCACATATATGCTTATACTCTAGGTATGGAAAATATGTCGAAGGGCCAAAAAGAAAAATATGGCTATGAGTTATAAATGCAGCAGGCATTACTGGCAATGAGAAATAATGATTTCTGCCTTTTCTGATGGAAAAAAGTCTCAATTGTACATATGTTTTATATGTCTGTATATTCTAATTTTCCTTATTAAATGTTCAGCTTATGGATATTTTTCTATTTATATATACAGTGAAGACTGCACTAAAAGTTATTGAGGCTGGGGGATTCAGAGTCATAAAGTCTTTAGTGTTTCCAGAAATCTCACTAATAAGGGATTCATGAGACCTGGGTCTTCATTCTGGCCTTTCCAAGAACTCACAGGGTTGCCTTTAAGTGAGTTCATTTTAACTCTCTTGGGTCTCAGTTTTCTCATCAGTAAAAGGAGTAAGTTAGACTAGATAATATCTAGGGTTCCATTCTGCTCTCACTTGCTATGATTATATACAAAGTCAATCATTTTTATGAATTATATCCAAGAAAGAAACTAAAATAAAGCACAGATGCTTCCAATGGCGGCAAGGAAGCAAAGGGGAATAAAAAGGTGAAAGATCTAATTTGACATACCCAGAATGCTAAAAAGAGTAAAATAAATAAACACAATTTGAAAAGCACAAGGGGAAAACATTAGAAGAAGCAAGCGTATTTTATAGATCAGCTTTCTCTATCGGTTTCAGTGACACCCTGTTTAAAAGACATTAAAAAGCTAAAAATTTTAGAATGGAGTCCCTTCTAGATTGTTAAGCTCTCTGTTTAGCAATGATAACATTTGCTCTTTCATAATAGACACCTTTTCTTCCCACTGTCTGTCTATGAAGAAAGTAGGCACAGCAAGTGAAGAATTATCAGAAGAGATTTTTCTAAACTTTATAAAACTAAGATGTTCTCTGAAACGCCTACACTTGATTTCTTAACCAGGATTCAAAATCCTCATTGAACTGAGACCTCGGAAAAATATTAAAACAGTCCATTCTGATAAAATGTAAGCCAGTTTTCTAAAATGGAATTGCTTGATCCACAAACTACAGTTTAGTGGCTAATGTGAAGTCCTTCAGATACTGCTCTTTGATCATTTTAATTATTATTAATAATTTAAGAAGTCCCCTGGAGGAGACCTCTGCAATAATAAACAAATGTATACCTTGCCATTTCCAAGGAGATATTGCACATGGCTAATATGCCATTTACAAATTAGTCTTAAGTAGAAGGAAATGATGGGATAAAGCTAAATAAAACACATAGAAACTATGTATTTTAAAGTAGATAAAATATTTTGAGATGCTTTTCAGTGCACATTATACACATATAACTTACGGATAAACACAGGACAGCATCTTCTAGACGTTGGAGAAGCCCACCCTTCTCTCCCAGGCAGCCCACCCTCCCCCGCTTCCTCACTCTGAACTATCTGCCTTATGTAAAGCAAATTCAGTCATTCCTGGCAAGGTGCTCAAGAGCTGAAAGTCTTCAATCTTCCCATAAATAGGGTGCAAATCAAATCTTATGATGGTATATTCAAGCTTTCAGGATCTCTGTTTGCCACCAGAAATGTCAGAGTTTAGTACCTACTAAGCCATAGATTTATGAGGAAATGCTTGTAGATTGACAAGCAATTTTGTAACAAATGCATCTTCAGCGTTAGATTCACAGGAATGCTTAGGACATGCCTAAATGATTTAGTATTTTATACCTCTGCTCAAAAGAACAGTTTATATAAGTCACTTCTATCTGAAGACTGTCAATCAAGCAGAAACTAAAAGTAATTTTAAAATATCATGATTCATTTACAAAAAAGTTTATCTCTAGAATTCAGGAGTGCAAGGTTCCAAGTGATGGACTGATAACAGGCAAACTTTGAAACGCTTTAATTGAAACAAGGCAAATTACCTTCTTATTTAGATAGGAAACGGAGCATTTCTGATTACTTTTATTTATGAGCTGCCAATATTTGAACATATGCAAACTTTGAATTGTTTCCCATTTGCCCCAGACTTTAAAAAACATAATTCCTTTTCTTAATGTGCCACCCTTCAGGGCAAGGAGTTGTAATGAACACCTCCCACTCCCACAGAATTACAATGTTCTTTATCTCCCCCAGTACTGAAAAAAAAAAAAAAAAAAAAAGACAAAAACTTCCAAAGGTTTGGAATCCTGAAACCTGTAAACAAAATCTGTGGAGCAGATAAAATTTTAAATGGCACAATGCAATTAAAGCTGAATTCAATTTGAGCACACCCTGTCCATCTGTCAGATGGAAACAAAAGCCGAGGAGCTCCATTATTGCTGAATCCCTGCTCTTGTTAATTTGCTTGCTGAGAGATTTCAATTTCTAGGAAGTGCACAAATTAGTGTTCAGTCAGGGCTAGATCCTCAGTAAGTATAAGCAGATGGTGGAAATCAGCCCTAATCAAGTGGCCAAAGCCTTTTTTTTCTGTCTGATTAAAGCATTTTAATCCTTTCAGATTGTCTGCTTTTTTAACAAATATTCACCATCCTTTATTTTTCTTATATTCCAGAATAGATTTAAATTTAGCCTATACACAGGGGAGGAAAAACAACTTTAGAAATATAGCTCTCAGGCTCTGAGTTACAAGCAGTGGCCAACTGGATTTGTGAATTCATTTAATGCCTTTTTTTTTCTACTTTATGTTAAATAATTGTTTGAATCATTATTCATTTATATGTAAATATAAATAAGACATATTTCACCTGTCCTGGTGGAACTAAATTACTGAAAGACAAAGAGTTGGACATTTTTTCAGCTTTAACATTAAAGCTAGCAAAAACAGAGGACAACCAGAAAATGTAACATGTTGTAAGTCTCTCATCCAGACAAGAGAAAGAAAAATATTTTATTTTTTACATTAACATAAACTAGTGAATATATAAAATTTTAGTGAGGCGATATATTTAAATCAAAACCAGGAAGATCTAATAACTAAAGAGCTGAAGCCTTTTGCGAATAATGAAAACAAAAATTAATTAGGAATGAAGACTATATAACTGTGTTCAGAGTATGAGACACACACACACACTCAAAATGTAAAACTGCTACCATCATTTTAAATTTGCTAAGAGCTTGGTTTATTAAAAACTCACACACACATTTACAAGCCAAGGGATACATGAAGGAAAAATTTTAAAAATATGCAGAGAAGCAGTATTAATTGAGATTTAATTGCGTGTTTAAACAAACAGCTGGCAAAAAACAAAATCCTTCTGCCTCCAAAATCTACCCAGGGTATATGAAAAATAAACTTTCCTAATTATATGAAAAATGTTTGTGATAATAACTTGAGAGTAGAAGTTCAAAGTGTATGAGCACATTTCAGGGTAAGTTCTCATGTACGATTTTGAAATCTCTCTTAAACTTAGGCATACCAGTGAGAGGTATTTATGGGGAAAAAAACACCAGTTCAACATCAGAAAGCATTTTTGAACAAGCTGAAACTTTGCGTTGAACATTTGTCTGATTTCTGATATGCTGAGTATTTGTAAGATGCCTGGTGGTGCTTTCACATCCTGTTTAGCAATGTCCTTACACAACCTGATTCTTAACAAACACCCTATCTAACAGTTTGGCAAAATTTTACAAGTGTTCATGTATATTTTTTAGGTGTTTTTTTTAACTAGGATAATTACTAAAGATTTGGTGTTCTCATTTCTTTATTTGAACATTTTATATTCATACTTATAGATTCTAAACTGAAAGACATCCTATATGACAAATCTTTACATGGCACCAAGTTCACGCATTTGCCCATGAGTATAAATAGGCAAATTACCCAAGTTTAAAAATTGTAACTACCATATATAAGGATTAAGGGTTCCTTATATGTACCACTTACCCTTATATTTTGAAGTTTCTACTTAAAGTACTCTTAAAATTCTTATTCAAAAATAAGTCATAAATGGGATAAATTAGAAGTTTGGGATTAACATATACATACTACTATATATAAAATAGATAGCCTATTGTATAGCACAGGGAACTATACTCAGTATCTTGTAATAACTTATAAGGGAAAAGAATCTGAAAAAGTACATACATATATATATATATATGTATATCTGAATCACTTTGCTGTATACCTGAAACTAACACAACTTCAATTTATAAAAAAAGGAAATTTAAAAAAAAACCATAAACAAAAGACCATCAAACCCACTAGACATTCATTTCATGGAGAGAGCTTTAAAGTTTTTCCACCACCTGCAAAGATGAAATAAGGCTCAAATCAGCTTTCTCAAGAGAAAGTCTATATTTCCTTTTTATTCCTCCCATCCATTCACTATCTAATAGTGTAATTTAATAGTGAAAAGCTTTCCTCACATCTCAACACCCTCTCTTTAAAACCAGCCTTAAAGCATTAGATCCTGCTAGATTCTTAGACATTTTGTAACTTTACCTGTTTGTGCCTAGGACTGGGTAATTGACAATACATTTCTATAAAACATAATTAGGTAATAAGCTGAGAAGACTACAGCATGTGCAGGAGGAATAGAGTTATAACCCCATTTTTGTTTAATATGCTACCATGAGCAGGTGTAGGAGAAGGCACCCAAGAAATCCATGCCCTTCACCTTCATTCTTTTTTTTTTTTTTTTTTTTGCGGTACGCGGGCCTCTCACTGCTGTGACCTCTCCCGTTGCGGAGCACAGGCTCTGGACGCGCAGGCTCAGCGGCCACGGCTCACAGGCCCAGCTGCTCCGCGGCATGTGGGATCTTCCCGGACCGGGGTACGAACTCGTGTCCCCTGCATCGGCAGGCGGACTCTCAACCACTGCGCCACCAGGGAAGCCCCACCTTCATTCCTTTATCACTGTCACCACTCGAATTCTGGACTCATACCTCTTGCCTGGGCTATTTCACCACCTCCTATTTGGCCTCCCTACCTCTTTAGAGATTCCCTCTGTAACTTTGCCGATCCTGTTTAGGTTCTTGAGTGATGGCCCTAGCCAATATTCAAAGCTCCTCTTTTTTGACCCTCCAGCTAAATCTTATCACTCACTGGCATGATATCACATACATGATATACCCTCTACTCTCCAATGCCCCGATTTTACTCACAGAGTTCCTTCCATCTTGGAATGTCATTGTAAATTAGGTCCAACTGTCAAGGTACTACACAAAGCATGTCTAAATTTTCACTAATTTCATAAACCCTTCTCTTCCATCACAGACTAGAACTGGTGTCTCCCCACTTTTTGCTTGTTTTGGTTTTTCTGGTGTATCTAGTTACAGCATTCTGACTTGCATTATAGCCAATCATTTACGTACATATTTATCTTATTTTCCCTACGATATGGGAAGTCTTTTTTGTTCGTTTGTTGGTTGGTTTTATCTTCTCTGGAACACAGTACTTTCCATGTTATGGAGCTTCACTGCTCAATATAGGTGCCACTAGCTAGGTGTCTATCTAAATCAAAATTAATTAAAACTAAATAAAATGTAAAATTCAGATCCTCAATTATGCTTTTGCCACATACCAAGCACTCAGCAGCCACATACGGCCAGTGACTACTGAACTCAACACTGCAGGCATAGACTATTTTCATCATTAGAGAAAGTTCTATCAGACAGCACCATTGTAGAGACTCAATAAAAGTTCAATTCGAATTTATATTTAATTACCATCAAAGTGCCATGAGAATAGGAATCAAGGAAGGAACCCTGAAGGTGAATTTTTTTTTTTTTTTGGCAGTACCCTGGCCTCTCACCGCTGCGGCCTCTCCCATTGCGGAGCACAGGCTCCGGACGCGCAGGCTCAGCGGCCATGGCTCACGGGCCCAGCCGCTCCGCGGCATGTGGTATCTTCCCGGACCGGGGCACGAACCTGTGTCCCCTGCATCGGCAGGCGGACTCTCAACCACTGCGCCACCTGGGAAGCCACTGAAGGTGAATTTTTTGATGGTTTGTAGGACAGGCTGATGTATACACTCAACTATCTTCTCAGGGAGGTTTTGGTAAGCTCAAAGCATCCAACATTTGCCATCTTCAGCATATTAAAAACCACCCCAACGAGGTCAGGACAATTTTCTGATACTTCATATATAATTAATAGTGGTTAAGGAAATTTATATGGCAACTGTTTTGCAGAAGCTTTAATTCACACTTTCAATATTTAAAAAGGCTGCTGTCAAGGCTGGTAGGAAGAAAATTAAACCCACCAGCTGTGGTTTGTTTTTTGAGGAAAACACATAACATTTTATTTCTGCTTTGTCTGTCGTCCTTGTAAATGTCAGAAATACAGAATTGAAATGTAACGAATACCCTGGTTTACCATTAGAGTTCTTCTGAAAATGCTTGTTTCTTTTTTTTTAATTAGATGGAATTTTAGTAATTTTTCTTGGGGTATTTTTGTCTCTTTGTATAGTGACATAAAGCACACAGTTCTCATATGTGCTCAGGAAATGTGATAATAAAATGCATTTGAATACTTCGTTATTTCTCTATTCTTTTCTTTGTGAGACGTTTCATCCAATGATAATAGAGGACAATTTTTAAAAGAGATATGTTTTTCAATTCTTTAGTTTATTGGAATTTTGAGGGTATTCCAAGAAATGTCATCCTAGATTATTTAAAGTTGACCAGGTGTCTAGCCATAAAGGTCAAGAGTGTTTTGCTGACACTTCATAGTTTTCACGAGACATTCTAGAATCACAGCACTGAATTATAAAGTTTCCTTTTGATCTATGGCATTGATGTTACACACTGGAATAATAGACCTTACTTGTCACAGAATTCACCTAAAATGTACGATAATATAGTCTGACAATTTAATTTTTTCCATTATTTTTAACTAGGAAAAATTTTGCTCTATTTGTTAAATGTTTTTGCCTTATAAACCATTGGTAATTACCCTAAGTATAAAGACTTAAGCACAAAAACTTAAGCATTACCTATTACATATCAGCACTTGTTAATGTCATTCTAATCAAAATAAAATTATTTAAGTCTAAGCAGTATTACATGTTATGAAGAGTTTCCTGATCAGATTTCTCAAAGCTCACTATTATCTCACAATATTATTAACAACTCTTGGTCTACTTGCCTCCAGATATTTCCTTCATTAACCTATGATGATATCATCACCCTCCTCTACTGAGTCTAAAAGCTCCATGGAGAGAGTGGTTTATGGGAATTAAATACAAAAAGATAGAGTCCTTCCAAAATGTCATGCCCTTTTCAGGAACATCCCACAACTAGTTAATTTATTTCATCAGTTGATTATGAATCTAAACATGATAAAGTAGACACGAGTTTATGTTGTAGTATAAGAAAGAAGGAGAGAAAATCATCATGGGAGCCCAGGACACAAGGGAAGTAGATGGTGGCAATATGAAAACTCCAGGGCAGAGTTACCTTCCAGGAAGGAACTGCAGGAAGGCACAAAAGAGGTACTTATGGCATTTTGCAGTTTTGCTGAAGGCGGTCTCTGCTTTTGCAGAACAGAATGAACAAGTTAAATCAGTATCCTTATATCAGCACTTTTAATATATACATTAAATTAACAACTGGCTATTAAAATAATGGGTTTATATCCAAAAAACTCACAAAAACATGCCAATAAAATTATTTGCTAATATATTTATAACTCAGAACTGTAGCTTCAGTGAGATTAAAATAAATAGTGGAACCTCATGTTTGCCAGTTCATTCGCACTTTCAGCACCCCTGTCATTTTATAATGCTCTGCCAGTATTTATCACAGATTGCAAAACAGAAAAAAAAAAATCCCTGAATATGTAAAAATAGCAGCTGTTATTTGCCATTAACAAACTCATGGAGAAAACAGAAGCATGTGGCTTTAAGATTGGTCAAAGTAAAATTTTATTGTCTTAAAGCCAAAAAATAACTTAAGTTTTTATTTTAAGCTATTACTCCTTTTGTTTATAAATATTTCTGAAAATAAGAATCTAATAGTTTCTCTTCAGTCACTACATCACATGGATGCTAATATCAACATTTGGTGATTAATTTTCTACAAATCAACAGAGAAAATATAGATTAAAAAATGTTTCTAAGATATTAATCCACATCCCAATTTTTACTCCTGTCCAAACAAGCTGGCAATGTCTCCCAGTCCAAATCTCAAATATTTCTTAGATCTATCATATTGTCTATGTCTCAACTGACACTGCCTGGGTAAATTAAGCCTAAAATCTCCTCATAATTTCAAACCGTAAAGATCACCATTGTCTCCTGAATGCTCTCCTTAGTGGTAACATCTCCCCCATCAAATGATGTTCCCAGAGTAATTTATTTAGTCTAAAAACACAACCCGAATCATATATCTCACGTGTTTAGTATGCTGACACGTAGATCTTCCATGATCTGACCATTACCTTACCTCTGATATCCTCCAACTTTGGACCAATTGGCCCACCACATCAACACATGACAAGCAGAGCTCAAACTGCTTTTGCTCGAATTTCTACACTTTTGAAATGCTTTTCTCACTGCTTTACACAGTATCTTCAGATTTTTCAGGAATTAATTTAAATGCTATTTCATATTTGTAGTCCCTCATTAATGTGCTGCTTCTAGAAAGTCTCCAAGAGATTTTTTTGTTGTTAGTATTCCACAAACCTGTTTCTGTGACCTCAGCTTTCATTATTGACCACAGTTATCCATGTTATAGTCTCCCTTGATTAAATTAAACATCTGTTTGCAAAATTTCTACAATACTTTTGCTAAGGTCAAAGCTCTAAACAAATTTTCTAGTAGTTTGCAAAGAACTCTCATTATCTTCATAAACACAAAAGTAATCAAAAGAGAAACAGAAGCATCTTTGGAGGCACTAATGTAATCTCTTTCTGGTAATTTTAATATAATATCATAAGATATTAAATATCATGTTCCCTATTCTGTCAAGGTCATTTGGTCACTGCTTTCAAAGGAGTCGATGTTTTGGAGCAGTTTGACATCCTACTTGTATGTCTTAAGCAAGGCTGAGCCAATATAATAGGAAGTATCATTAGTTATTCAAGGTAAAACTTTCAAAAATGCGACTAAGACACTTTGACCTTCTCTGAATCAGGAAATGCTCTGTGCATCTTTATGCTCTTTTAAATATAATTTGTCTAAACTGTCTAAAGTAAATCAAAAACTAGCACTCAACCCTCTTAGTAAAAAGGGTAAATCTTAATTGCAGAACTTAAAACCTCACAATTAAAAGCAGTGCTGCTACTTAAAGCCAGCACAAACACGGGAATGAACACTGATGCATACAGATTAGATTTCTTAACATAGTTGTAATTCTGAAGGATACTGTAAAGCAGAGACCATTTATATGCTTTAAATGTTTTCATAAGGGAGAAATAAAATGGATGATTGATTGTTATACTTTTATAAAGTTTTGTCATTTATGTTCTTAGTAATAACTTCATGACTATCAAAATCTTTAATCTGATGAGATATTCATAATATACCTCAAATAGAAAACAGGTGAAAAGGAAAAAAAATCCTTTATCCTGAAAAATGTACTTAGAAATCTTAATATTAATATGAGCACTCAAGATTACATTGAAAATGGTGCCACTAATTAATAAATAAAACTCAAGAAGACAGTGTACTCAATATATAAGGAAAATATTATAAGAAGGAAAAAAATAAATGTTATTATTCCTAAACATACAGTAATATCATTTTTTTCTTCTTTCTAAACAAAGATGTCCTGCCTTCTACATGGGACACAGTCTTATATGATAACAACTTTATAACAAAGTGTATGTCCTCAAACGACATAATTCTTCAATACACAAACAAATGGGACATATAAGTATCGAGATATAGCAGTAAGGAGAGCAAGTATATGGTGATATTATAATTAAATATGAACTAATATGCAGATCCTAATGTTAAAAGAAGCTAAAGAGAAAAGACACAGATTTATTTGCCTACTTCTCGAATGCTCAATCCCTTGTGTTCAGAATCCTCAGAGAAACAGGCTGAGGAGGGAGTAGTAAAGATTAGGTAGTTTTCTAGTGTTCAAG
This sequence comes from Globicephala melas, assembly GCF_963455315.2. NCBI lineage: Eukaryota > Metazoa > Chordata > Mammalia > Artiodactyla > Delphinidae > Globicephala > Globicephala melas. The sequence goes on from NC_083331.1 coordinate 45,735,588, forward strand.
AACACCATGGTAGAGAATACTCTGTGTGTGTTCGTTGGGGTGGAGGTATAGAGAGAACAAAGTCACCATCACTGAAAGAAAAATAACACACACCAGTATTAAAAGGGGAAGCTGATTTGAAGACCAACTTTGTTAATTCCACAATTTTGCAGAGGTTAACAATATTTAATATAACAACAACTAACACATACCGAGAGCCTATTAAATACCAGGGACTGTACTAAATACTTTGGTTATGTTATTGAACACTCACAGAATCTTATCATTTACAAAGAATTAATCTACCTACAGATATGAGAAAAGTTAGAGAACATGGAAGAGATCAAGATTTGAACTCAGGTTTATCTAATGCCCAAATCAGTGTCCTTTTCTGTCATAATATTCTTTACAATAGAAGTCCAGTCAAGCAAATATTTTTATCATATGTAACCACCAATGTGTTAACTTTAACAGGGATAATGCGATTTAGTAGACTAGTGAATACCTACAACAAATCACTGGATTTGTGGGGAATTTTGTTTAGCATGAGTTGTTTGTAAAAGAGCCTCATTCCCAAAGAATTCATTAATTAAGGCATAAGTTATAAAAGCATTGACAAGATATAGACTCAGGTGACTTTTTAAATTTTGAATAGGGAGAAAGAATACTATGAATTTGCCTGTAGAAATGGCAGAGAAAAGATAAATTGACCGCCCTAATCTTTTAGCACAATCATAACTGAAAACTCATACAGCTTCAACTTCATTATTTTTAACAGAATTCACTACGTTACAGTTACTTGTGGAGTACAAAGCACCATAAATAATTTAAATTAAACTACACTTGTCAAAATAAATGAACAAGTAGGTTTTATGATGCAGTACATTTTATGATGCCCTTGATTCTTTAATTTGTGTGTTTTGCTTAGTTGCTAATTCCCAAAATGCTATAATCTGCGATGGCTCTTCTACTCATTAGTATAGATTACCAATGTCCCAGCTCAACAAGAAAATCAGTATGGATAAGCATTCTAATGAATCAGAATGTTTTTTCAATAACATCTTGTGAATATTTTATAATATTGGTTTGAAGGAGATAAGAGAACTAGTTCACCTCCCTTCTATACTAACTCACATATATGTACGCATATATATATGTATCTATAGCTATAGTTATATAGCTACAGCTACATCAACATCTAACCTAATCTGAGCTATCTGATTATATTTGCCAAGCAAAGAAGTTTATTATTAATTTATTAACTTTGACTAAATATATCAAAATTTGGATTATGACTTTCTTTGATATTGTATTACATGTATACACATAAAAGGTTTTCTTCAAGACTGGTCCTAGAGTTCTCCAACAAGACCTAGGTAGAATTATCAGAGGGTAAAGTATTAAAATAATTTTTTAAATATTAATTTGAAATTATAAAATGCCTAATTGATACTGTACCAAAGAAGCCTGTAACAGAAATGTTTCATATGTCTAATATATACTACACAATGATTGAATATAAAACACAAATCCCTATGAAATAAAATGTTTCTTGAAATTAAAGCAGTTTCCAAGTCCTGGATAGGGACCATCTGATTTTTTCATCACAGCTATAGACTAACAGAAATAAAGCTCTCTCAGAGAGCTGCATTACCTCCACAGACCACTAGTTTACCATTTAATTATTCAACCTCTGACATCTTTGAGAGTATCTAACTTAACACCAAGAAACCACAGAGGAAAGTCTTGGAAAAATCATGAGTGTACTTCGATTTTGAGCATATGAAGCGAGCAATATTCCCCTCCTGTTATCTCTTTGTTATTTTACCTGCCATTTTGCTGTAGAGCGCAAGTAACATGCAGGCAATAGAAGAATCTCTTGATATAGTCCCTTAAGCCTCAGTTTCTACTTTTATAAAATAAGCTTAATAATATCTTCATATGAAGAGCAAATTAGTTAATATTTGTTAAAAATATTTTTTGAAACTGAAAGTCTATATAAGCTGTTAAAAGTTATTTTAAAACTGACTCTTTCATTACAAGTTGATCTTAAGTGTTTATAAGTTAAAGCAGCATGAACTGAACAGTATTTTCCTTTATTTCTCCTCATTGTCTACAAGTTTACACATTTTTCTGCCTTTCCATGTGGTTAAAATCTTTAGAAATTGACTCACAAATTAAGTTGTCCTACAACTGTTTAAAATTGTGCTCCCAGTACTAATTGCAAGGATCACAGTGGCCTTCCACATATTTTATTTTTACTCTGGATTTATGATTTATTGATATATTTCACAATTGGTTAAACTCAAGGAATATATATATTTAAATATTAGGCATAGAGCTCTAATTTTATACGCACTGTAATTTACAAAAGTGAGTTTCCACTCTTAAGGATATAAATTGACCTATTCATGATCCTTGATTTCCACTTGCCTCTCTCACAGAATATATCAGCATAGTACATTCTGATGTTACATTTTCATGTCTGTTTTGCTGTCTTTTTTTTTTTTCTTTTTTTTTGCGGTACACGGGCCCCTCACTTTTCTGACCTCTCCCGTTGTGGAGCACAGGCTCCAGATGCGCAGGCTCAGCAGCCATGGCTCACGGGCCCAGCCGCTCCATGGCATGTGGGGTCTTCCCAGACCGGGACACGAACCCGCGTCCCCTGCATCAGCAGGCGGACTCTCAACCACTGCGCCACAAGGGAAGCCCTGTTGTCTTTCTTTAAAAGCCTAGAGCTATAGAATAATTTTGCACACTTATGGCGGTTTTGATAGTATTTAATCAACTTCCACTCTTAAAAGTGTATTCTTATCTTGATGAGCTTAGATTAAAAACATTATCTTTATTCCAAACTTACGTACTCTGATCAGTATTAGAAGACAAGTCAGTGATGGTTAGGGGGCATCAGAATGGTGTCATCATGTACATAAATTAAAATAAATAAGGTAACAGTTCCCTGAAGTCTATTTCCAATTGACTCAGGCATTTAATATAAATACCCTATTAATGTGTATTTTATATATTATTATATAGTAACCAATCAAATCTGTGCTACCATGTAATTTGGGATTTCTCTTAATAAGAAGAGGCTAAAGTCATGGGCAATGCACACACACAAAAAGATATCTGGAAAATGCTTATTCCCTCTATCATGACTGCATTTATAACTCAGTTATTTACATCACCTAAACTGTCACTGAGTTATTACCCAATGAAATCACACTTTGGTGATCCAATCACGATTCCACATAACTGCTAAATAACACCACAGACCAGCAGCCTCAAATTTCTTGATCTGTCCTATGCCCACTTTTGTTAGATGTGAAAACTCATAGCTACTCTTCCATACAATTACTGCCAAGTCAAACTTCTCTCTATAGGTTTTACACTTGGTTTCTACTAAAACGTTGTCTGATATGCTTAGTTCCTTAAACATATTTAGAATTTCAAACAAAGATAATGGACTTTATACATTAAAGTATTTATTAAGTACCTACTATGTTCTAGGCACAGCACTCAGTCCTCACACGAACGTCAGTCCTACGAAATGGATTTTATCTTTTTTCTTTCACAGAGAGAAAGAGCGACTGAATTGAACTTGAAAGTAGTCTAAGTTTACAAAGTTAGTAAACATGACTACCATTTATAGAGCACCTACCAAGGATCAGATGTTTTACCCACAATCAGTGTCATTTAATATCACAAAATTCTACAAGGCAGGTATCAGTCTACACTTAGGATAAAGAAACAAGGATCCTATGAGTTGAGTTACTTGCCTAAGGTCTTACCATGAGATCAAGCTAGCAATCAGAGCCGAGAGCTCACACTCAAGCTGCAGTCCCATCATTCTCCAGACCCTTGTTCTCATCTCCACCCACAGCTATCTTCTCATTTTGCCACAAATGAGGTTCCTTGTCTTCATTCTAAAGGAGAATTCACTCCTCCACCAACTCAAAGACAGTACAACTGGGAAAGGGAAGCAACAATACCATGGAACAGGTTAAAGAGCAAAATTGCAACATAATTTCATTTGACTAGTCCTCATTCAAGTCATCTAACAGACTAGTGATGTGCTGGAAAAGTCAGGTAGGTTAAAACATACAATGCTCAAAAGCACAAGTTCTAGAGGCACATCATATCAATATTTAAATGGATAGCCCTTTCCTAATCATAATGTAAAATAACATGTGAATTTATAATTTTTAGACTTAGAAGAAACATATGAGATGATCTAGCCCAGTGATTTCATTTTACCGATCAAGAAACATGAAGCCTAAATAAATAAAAATATCTATTCAAGGTGATATGGCAAAGTGGGGACAAAATGAAGGACTGAATTCAGACTTCAGGCCCCAGGCCAGGGACTCTCTGTACTGTAATGTTGTATTCTTGTATTATTTGAGGGCAAAGGATAGAATTAATGCAAGTGGTAAAAGAAGTGGATTATGATCTTGTCAACAAATGAATTAACTACGGCCTTATCTGCTAGGGGAAAATAAATGAGATGAAGTGGATATAAATTTAAAAACTTTCATCTGTCAGTTTCGTTGTGTTTGTCCATAATGTCAAAGTTCTCCAAAAAAGGCAGTAAAAAAAAAATGACCTTTGGTGAACGAAACTTTCTGATTGTTGCCACAACTTTGTGGGTTTATGAATTACACATATTGCTTAGCTTAGCTACACAACCAACCCAAACTGCAGGAATTAAATAAGTTATTTCCATCAATTCACATACTATGATTGTATTAATTATATATTCTAGTATATTATAAAAATATTTTTGATTCTTACTTCACATAATTCACTAACATAATACCCTACATATAGGAATGCAGGATTGATATAATAAGAGAATATATGAAGGTAAGGAATGAAGTATCTTATAAAACATTTTAAAATGGGATTCTATTAATAACAGTGGTAAAAACCTGGCATCAAACAAGTTGCATATAATTCAATACAAGTAAAATTTTAAAACATTAAAGGACTGAAATTAGATTGTAATGGACTCTTTGGATTAAATCAATGCAATTAAGAATATGATGAAGTATCCAGTTATCTGTTTTCTGAGCCTTTGAAAAGTGGAAATATTAATGGAACTGTACAAGAAATTAGTGCTGACTAGATTAATTGCCATAGCAATTGTTATATTATAAATATGTTATTTGTGACAATTATGCATCAGAATAATGCACAGGTTGTCGTATTACTTGAACAAATCTTTAGGTTCCAAATAAAAATCATCAAGTGTTTCTTTATTTCCAGCATTATTATAAATTTAGAACATTTTAGAGTTGAAATGTGAAATTCTGTGCTAACATAGCATATGTTTTTAAAAGTTTACCAGCATTTCAACTAATAAGTTGGGGGAAATTAAGCAGTAAAAATGTAACCTGAGGAAACCTCAACAGGAATGTAAACTAAACGGGTGCGGAGGTCTGTAGGTGTCAATCAAGAACAAAATGCAACTGTCAAGCTTGCTTTGCTAACAAACTGTCACATCAACAATATGGAGTTAATGACTACAAATTAACTGTATACCAGATGCTTGACACTTTGTTATGACACTTAGCAAGCTAGTTGACATTTGGGGATCAAAGCTTCTTTAATTACACTTTGTATAACATGTGCAACCTTTATGCTAATGTCCAAATATTCCTTGGAGCAAGACTGTCCAAGTAAAAACGACCACAGACTGTTTTCTAGGTGTGGGTTTGAAAGTATTCACGTGCCTCTAAAAAAATGGAAGGAGCGGAGAAAGAGTCAGGCTTAGATGCACAATGTTATTCAGTATTACCATTGCCTAAAATAACACTGTTCCTTAACTTGGTGAACCACTTTTTCTCACATACAGACTCAGTCTGTGAAATAACACATTTTTAAACAAGGTGGTAATAGCACTAATAGCCATTTATAAAAGGAAAGGCAACTAGGCATATCAGAATTTAAAATAACTGGAAAAGGTATTAAAGGGTAGAGTGATAAAAACAACAACAACAACAAACAGTAACTGCCTTTCAGAACACTGATTTGAGCGATGTTTCAAGTGGTTTTTAGGGAAGTGGTGTGACATTTCCCCAAGTGAATAAAACTTAATAAATGATATAAGCAAAATTTCACATTAAAGGTATAATACTTAATGCTAAACATGCATAACCATGAATTTTAGGCTTTGTCAACATAAGAAAAAGTTAACATTTCTACCAGGTTTTTTTTTTTTTTTTAATTGCGGTATGCGGGCCTCTCACTGTCGCGGCCTCTCCTGTTGCGGAGCACAGGCTCTGGACATGCAGGCTCAGCGGCCATGGCTCACGGGCCCAGCCACTCCACGGCATGTGGGATCTTCCCGGACCCGGGCAAGAACCTGTGTCCTTTGCATCAGCAGGCGGACTCTCAACCACTGCGCTACCAGTGAAGCCCCTCTACCAGGTTTTAAAGTTCAGATTAACCAAAAAAGAAAGAAAGAAAGAAAGAAAAGATTGTCTTAAAACTAACAAAATTTAGAAAATAGCTGATAAATCAAGCTGATAAATCAAATATGTGAATAAAAATATCTACATATCTATATTAGTAAGTTAATAATGTAATAACAATACGAATACTACTCCTTTGGAAAAGACACTATCTTTGTATAAATGATAGACGTAGTTAAGCAATACTGTCATAAAATTCAGTCGCATGTCCCACTTTTGCCTGGATTGTACTTCTTGGGAAAAGGCAAGTTTGTGTATGTGAAGAAAAATAAAGATGAGGAGAGGGAAATATATAATACTAAAACTGCGCCTAGTGGCGCAGTGGTTGAGAGTCCGCCTGCCGATGCAGGGGACACGGGTTCGTGCCCCGGTCCAGGAAGATCCCACATGCCGCGGAGCGGCTGGGCCCATGAGCCATGGCCGCTGAGCCTGTGCGTCCGGAGCCTGTGCTCCGCAATGGGAGAGGCCACAACAGTGAGAGGCCCGCATACCGCAAAAAAAAAAAAAAAAAAAAAAACTGGAAAGAACATTGAGGGTCATCTAATCCAACCTTTCTACTCTGTTGATGGGACAAACCATGACCCAGATAAGTGGAATGGTCCAAGTCATGGAGGTATGCACAGACTCTACACTACATCCCGGGATTATAACATGTCTAAGAGTGATGTTTCCAGTACAACACTTGGAAGGGACGTGTATCTATCAGGGTCTCAGCACAGGTATGGTCCATTCAAATGCTGTAACAGAGAAGAGTTACATGGCCTAGAGAGTATTTTCAAAAGCATCAACAGAGATGAAGTAAACCAATAAGGGAGAGTGTGGTACCCTGGGGCTGCCAGGTGTGAGAAATCTAAAAGGGCAAGGTGGTGGAATGGTTACTGCAACCAGAGGGGGCTGCCCTGCAAGGACTGTGGATATTGGAGGAGGGGTGAAGCCATCCTTCATTAAGGCAGCAAGAAGGGAGAAAGGGAACTAAATGTCCTGACCCCACTCTCTCCTGCTGATCTCAGCTGGCACTTTCCATTGGCTGAACACATCCAGGAACCAGAGGGCAAGAGAGACCAGTAAGACAGTCCATAAAAATCTGGCTCCTGGAGCGCAGGGCCAAGTGGCAAAGGATGTAGTATGGATCTGAGGGGCACATGGAAAATATCCAGCACAGAACCTGACAGAGTGTCATGGCACCCTCTGTCTTTTTATTTTATGTGGTCCTGGACTGAGATTGGCAGCCTCTAGCTAAAAGCCTTTTTCCCGGTCATAGGTATCACTTGGTACTTCTCTAGCAGATGTAAAAATACATTAAGAACTGATCCTTTCTTTGTACCCTCCTTTCCATCCTCCAGCAAAAATAATAAGCATGTACAAACTCCATTCTCTATTACTGAGAGAATAAGAGCAAATTAGAGAGTGTAAAGGTACTGTTTCATTATTCATTTAACAAACATTAATTGATTCCTTATGAAGTACCAGGTGCTATTCTCAGCACTAAGAATCCAACAGTGAAAAAACAAAGAAGAATTTACATACTAATGAGGAGAAAACAAAACTAAGAAAACAAATAAGATACTTTTAGATATTGATAAGATCTGAAACAACAATAACATAGCATGACAAAGGGTGTCTAGGGTGAAAAGATGTGGGCAATGTTAGGATGAACCAGAAATGGCTCAGTTTCATTGAACTGACACCCAATGGATAAGACTGAAATTACTCACAGGAAGGTATTAGGGGGTATTAGGGGGCAGACTTTCTGTGGAAGGAAACTGGATCTACAACCTTGTCAGAGAAGTGTGTGGGCCTGCTAAGGAAGACCCCGGTGCCTGTCACCACACTCTTACCCTAACATCCAGCCAAGAAGAGGCAAGCTTTGCTTCACACAGTCAGTGGCAATACCCTCCTGCTACTGAGTGGATTTGGTTGCTTATGAGACGACTTTTTTTAATTCCCAAGGATGCGACAGAATCTAGCTGAAGCTTTGCATAGGGCTTCTAGGTCGTGGTAGGATGCTTGGATTCTATTCCTAGTGCTAAGGAATACATTAGAATTATTGAAGTTTCAATTTTTAGGTTTCATATAATACTCTCTTGATGACTTCACTTTGGACAAAGGCATTAAACCTGGGATAAAAAAAAAGAACTCAATATATGTCAAATTAAAATATTAATATACCTTTTTGGAAATGCAAATCAATTAAAATCACAAGTAGAGAAACATACAGTTATAAATCCATACTCAAATGTATAAAGAGCATTAGAAGTGTTCTTTTCTAATTGATCATTTTCCTCGTATGATTTCTATGAAGAAAAGATAGAATTATCAATTGTCCTCTAAAAACTGTTTGACAGTGGTAGCAGGGCAATTATATTCAAATGGAACAAGCAAAAGAGAAAACAAACATGGGAAGGAAAAAGGTGTTTCAGCCTTCTCTTCTGATGATCTCATCACACCATGAATCACGTCTCAAATGAAAGATACGCACGAACCTTGCCAATCTAATACCTGAGTTCTAGACCAGAACACAGGCCCAAAAGATCCTTAGAGCTGATAGCTGTATTTCAAAGTGGCCAAATCTGTCTGCTCATGAAGACACAGCCTGAGAAAGCCAGGACCCACTCTGGAAAAGTTCATAAGTGGACACAGTAGAAGATGTATCTTTACAGATTACTAATCAAACTGCCTGAAGTGATGGCCCCATTCAAGAGTTCATCTGCTTCTCCAATTTGTGAACATAGACTTCAGTAGATTAATCCTTTTATGCAGTTTAGTTCCTTTTAACTGATTTAGTCTTATTTTTTTTCTATTTTACTAGAATTGAAAAATAACTTATTTATCCACATACTATAGATGTAACAGTGCCTATCTAGTAACAAACAGCTTTTTCCCACATAGGTAGGTACATATATCATATATAATATGTAAGTTTCTATCAGGTTATTGGCATATTTTGAAATTTTAAGAATTCAATTCAGTAAAATGTCCACTACTTTGCCATCAAAATCCTATCTTAATATTAAGACTTAAATTCTTTTTAAATTTTTATGCTAAATGATGAAATAAAAAGGGTTTCACTCCCCCTTAACAACAGCGCAACAAGCCAAAAACAAAACAACAACAAAAATGTGAGACAAAAGAAAGAAAAAGAATACCTTAGAGAAAAGATTTTTTTTTCAATACTGAAACTGGAATAAGATTACATTTGAAGCCTCCAAGGAGTAGAGAAGTTGAGATATGATGTAATTCACAAGATATGATAAGCATTACACCTGGAACTCACCTAATTTTCTTTGCTCTAAAAGTTGAATAAACTCCCTATGCATAGCCTCAAAACTTCTCTGTGAGACAGGAAACAACAGAGATGGTCAGGGATGACCAGAAAACCATATGTAAGATTAAATAGTGATTTTCCATCAACCTTTTATCCAGCTCCACAAGTGGGTACCACTGTGTGCAAAACTGTCTTTGAAGGTGGAGTACCAAGTCAGTCTTTCAGCTCTCAAATCTTCCATAGCAAGTTACACTTCATCTACAATTGTGCCTTTTTCTCCCCCACTGGACATTTGGCAGTTTTTAATTGCTATCCATTTTTAAAGTCTCAAAATATATTGTGAAATGAATCATACCATTAGTTTCCAGTCTCTTTTCTAATGGAACTCTTATAATAAAGAAGAGTGCATCACAATGATTATGAAATTGTCTATGTATTACAATAGATCCTTCCTCTATGGTTGTCCTCCACTTCCAACATTCCTCCAATATTATAGAGTCTTCCTCTCCTTTTGGGTCATGAAGCCTGTCTGTGAGACTCAGTCCCTCATCTGTAAACTGAGGAAGTTAAGTAGATGATTCTGAGGTCCCTTCTTAGTCTGGTTATTCTAAGATTCTAAATAAGAAGTAGCTTGTTCATTAAAATATTATTTTCTAAACCATCTGCATTCTCCTTCCACACAACGTTCAGTCTTTAAGTTATACTTGAAACGTTCCTATTAGATGGAAATGCTTAGGAAAACCTGTTCTTTTTTTAGACCTATGCACTTGAATTATGAGTATCACTATTGTTTTAAGTTACAGTAAGACATCATTTTTATTTTTGCTCTTCTATCCAAGCATCACCCTGTGGTTTAAGCCATTTAAGATATTCACAGTATCCTTACCACGATATTGTTTAGTAAATCCTTTTTGGTAACTGTTAAACACGTGGAATATCATCCACTTCCTTTCCTCTCTCTTAAAATATAAACCAGTAAAATTATACTCTTGCACTCACACACATGCGCCCAGACACACACATACTCACACACATACACATTTCAATGATATCCAATCTTAAATATGCTTAGGATTCTTTTAGTATCATTTATGAAAGTAGCCTATGTTAAATTAAATGATACTATACATGGAAAAGAAATGGGAATGCCACTCTATTTGTAGTGAACAGTGCTATCTATAAAAGATCAAAATTGCATCTTGCAGAATGTTACATGGATTAATATTACTACAACTACCTTTGAAACAGGAAAAGTAACACTAAGAATTCCTTTGTTTTCTTCAAGGCCCTTCTAATGGAAAGCTTAAATTAAGGAAAAGTGCTCTTATTTGCACTTGGTACTGTTCTCTCATACCCCTTGTGTCTCTTTAGTATGTCTAATACACTGCATGTTTCCAAAAAGTTGCAATGAATTTGAAAAGGCATTTATTGAAGAAAATCTACCTTGGTTAGAGTTCATTTCCCTAATACAAGGATTTCTAAAGACAGCTCTATTTTAGTTATGTAAAGCATGTAAAAAGTGGCATATGCTCAATCAAAACTGAATTCGAAATTAACCTGTCACTTTAGAACCACAATTTAAGAGGAAGGTTAGGATGTACTATTTTTTCAAAGTCTCCATGATGGAATAAGTGGCTAATAGTCCACTTTTGTGATTTCAAAGGAAAGAGGAAAGAATTAAATGAAATAATAATTAATTAATTAGTTAAAACAAAAACTTATTTTCACTGTTAATAATTCTATAAAAGAGAAAAGAAGCCAAATCATAATTTGAAAATAATATATTATGCATAAAGAATAAATACATTTTTACATATTTGAACTTATAGTTTTATAGTTACAAAAAGTCTACATAGAAATATACCTTTGGGGGACTATATCATAGATAATAACACAGTTACCTCCACAAAGGTGGTGGCATGTTTTGACTCATAATTTTCTGCAGAGTATCATTAACTTTATAAATAAGAAAAATAAAATATTCAAGAAATGGGTTTTTATCCCTATTCTGTACACAAACATAAAAGACAAAAGCATCACTTGCTTCAAAATGCCCTTTTTTGCAGGCTATAAAGACAGCAAAATTATTCAATCCCATGTTTCCATTTAAAAAAATCCAGGAATCAGAGTTATTCTACTTATTAAGACAAAGGAAAGGGTCAATGTGTTCAAATCAGAAATTAAAAGGGCCTCATATCTTAGCTAAACCTCCCATTTCTAGATGCATGCACATAATGATACTAAAAAGTGACAATGGAACTTTACAAAGCTATCGAGCTATGAAATGAAAGGCCTCATAAAGACATGTGATTAACTTATTTAAACTTTTTCACTGATGCGCTGAGAAACGCATTTTCTTTTATTTTGGTATTATAATCAAAACTGTCATATAATGAAATACTCCTGAATGTTAAATTTGTATCTAAAATATGGAGCAGCTGAGAAAGTCATTTAACGTGTTATATCACAAATAGCCAAAGGTAGCATTAAACTTAGAGCTATAAGAAAGCGATTGTAGATGAAACTTATCTGTATCTTGATTGTTTTTAAAAAGGCATTCAAGCCAAGTTATTATAAACTTGAAAAAACCAAAATGCTTGCTATGCCAACATAGTTATAGGATAATCACTGTGCAAATCATATGAAAGTGTTCCAAATTCATCAACAAATGGAGGGTAAATGATACTAGTTTAAAAGGTTTTTCATCTGAAGGCTGATGCTTTCTGCAAAAAAAAAAAATTATGTACAATTATTGAAATACATTTCCCCCACTCAAAATAGAAGGATAATTGACAGGAATTATAACCAAAACTTGCCAAAATTTACTTTGTAAATTCCAATTTTTCATTGGATATCAAAGAGAGATAGCACTATTTTTTTTCCATTAGCTCAAAATCCCTTCAACCTGTCACCACATACCATGTAATAAAAGAAGTAATAAAATTATATTATTCTAAATAAGAAAAAGAAATGTAAGTTTCTAGAAATTGATCTGAAACTGTAATCCATTTCTTCTGTGAAACTGTTATTACCTAGTGTGGTATTATGTATATAGAGTCTTCAATAAAGAGTTGTCATTTACTGTCTACAATCAGCCAAGATTTAAAAATAAAGACACATGGTCATTAAGCTTTATCTGCATAATAACCATGAACATTGTATATTATTATTATTACTATACTACTAAGATGAGTCAGCTGGGACTCAGAAAGGTATACCTAAGATCAAACAATTACTTAGAATGTGAAGGAGTAAAATGATGCTAACCATTTCCTATAACAAGTTGACACACTACAATTTGGGAAAGAGGAGAGGAACTTTTCCTACTCTGAACAAACAATCGATAGCTGAATGTCAGGAAAGCAACAAAAATATACTAAGTAATGAGAAGTGAAAAAAAAAAAAAAAAGGGCTTCCCTGGTGGCGCAGTGGTTGAGAGTCCTCCTGCCGATGCAGGGGACACGGGTTCGTGCCCTGGTCCGGGAAGATCCCACATGCCGCGGAGCGGCTAGGCCCTGAGCCATGGCCACTGAGCCTGCGCATCCGGAGCCTGTGCTCCGCAACGGGAGAGGCCACAACAGTGAAAGGCTCGCGTACCGCAAAAAAAAAAAAAAAAAAAAAAAAAATAGGCTAAGTAATGAGAAGTGAAACTCCTGCTGTAGAAAGAGTAATGTGTGCCCAGCATGTGGCAGGGGCTCAGTGAATATGTTCATAAGGAATAAGAAATAAATAAATGGGAGAGTGAGAGGGTGAGGGATCGGGAGAGAAGGAGAGAGGGAAGAAAAGAACCAATGGGGCAAACTAAGCCATGGCCAACTTGATTTTTATTTAGTATTTTCTAGGTCTGCAACTAGAGTTCAGCTTTCAGCTAAACTACAATTCTCCATTTAGTTTCTTTAGCAACTTTAGATGACCCTAAGTCACTAGGGTATTATTTCAATTACTACTTCATCAAAAGAGTTAATATAATTTCTTACTTACTCCCAGGGAGTAGTTTACACAATGGGAGAATTTGCCCTAAAATGCATGTGTTTTGCCTATCATAAAGTCAATAAAGTAGAAGCTCTGTCCAAAAACATTCATTTCCTCCAGCAATATAGGGCTGAGGTTATCACCATTTTATACATTTGTAAACGTGGGAATTTTAACACTGTTGCTTAAAATTTATTTTAATAATTGAAGGAAAACATACTATTAAATTCAAAAAATGTTCCAAATAATCAAGCCGTAAATTAAGGAGACTCTCACAGGAGGAGAAATGGGAAATGCATCACTGATTGGCTTGGGAGGTAAGAGAGCTATTAATTTATTAATTTTCATACCTCACCCAAATTGATGGATTAAAGGTTAAAAAAATTTAAATGAAACAATGAAAAAGATGCCCTTAATAGTGTTATTAATTATGTGTTTCACATTTAGTTTGTTCTTTTAGTTACTAATTTAGTCTCTATATTTTATTTAAGAACATTATAAAGAAGAAACATTTGCATAGTTGATACTTTTGCATTATTTATCTCACCTCCTTATCCAAGCTTTCAATATATCACTCTTTTTTTCATAGCTTTATGGAGAAATAATTCACATATTGTACATTCATCCATTCAAAGTGTGCAATTCAATGATTTTAGTGTATTTACAGAGATGTCCAGCGTCACCACAATCTAATTTTAGAATATGTTTATCCCCCTAAAAGAAATCCCATACCCATTAGCAGTCACTCTCCACTCTACCCTGTAGCCATAGGCAACCACTAATCTACTTTAAATCCCTGTAATTTTGCCTATTCTGGTCAATTTCTACAAATGGAATCGTATAGCATGTGGTCTTTAGTGACTGGCTTCTTTCACTTAGCATAATGTTTTCAAGGTTTATCCATGTTGTAGCATGCATCTGCACTTCATTTCCTTTTAATGCTGAATAATATTCCATTGTATGGATATGCCACATTTTATTTAGCTTTTCATCAGTTGATGGACATTTGGGTTGTTTCTTTGTTTGGACTGTTACGAACACTTGTGTACAAGTTTTTGTGTGGACGCATATTTATTCAATATATTTATGATTGACACCTAAAAATAAAGACAACTTGCCTTTATATTTCAAGAATGTTATTATGTGTTATAATACTTTACCTCTGGGAAACAGCTGATATATGGAAAAGCTTCTTGGAGCCCCTGGTCTAACATCTGGCAACAGCAGAAACAGCTGTATCCATGCACATGTAAAACTAAAGCAATGGAAAGAATTAACACCCTGAGTCCATTGCCTTTGGCATATCCATCTAGATCCCACATTCTGCATCTTAAAAACTAGAAGCTAAAATGTGTATTGAAATGTCAATTTGACTGCTTAATATGAAAAGAAACTTTTTTATAGCAACAAAATAATGTTGCATATAGTATATACATATCAATACAAAGCATATTTGTCAACTTGATTATTTCCTTTCCTGACACTGATTGTGTATGGTATACTGCTTTTCTAGATAAACACTAGTTTTAGGTTTGGTTTTGCTTTTTTTGAAATGATTCTAAATTAAATCAGTCCAGGGAAAAAAGTGAAAGAAACTTCCTTTAATCTGGACCTTTCCTATCTTTCAAGAATTTTCTCCTTCTCCTCTTCCTGAAAATGTTTGCAGTTTTGTAAGCTATACAAACTGTTTCAAGCTTGTGCTCATGCCATCTCATGTGCCCAGATGCCTTCCCTCCCTTTAGTCCTCCTTTGAAACTCAGCTGAGATATCACCTCAGCCAGAAGCATATATAACCTGCCTGCCCTCCCATTTCCACACTTGTCCATGCCATCCCATAGAGACTTCTTTGGGCACCCTTCCTCTGCTACCATAACAACCTGTAATTGTGTGTGCATGAAGGTGCAAGTAAAATAAAGTAAGGTTAGAACACTTAACATGAGATCTACTCTCAACAAATTTTCAGAGCACAATAGAACATTATTAACTATAGGAGCTATGTTGTAGGGCATATCTGTAGAACACATTCATCTTGCATAATTGAAACTTTACATCAAATTGTGTACATTACATATGTGTAGATTTTATATTAATTGACCTCAATAAAGCTGTTAAAAACAAAAATAAAATATGGTTTATTATATGTAATTATGCCTAGTTTACCTACATGTTTATACATTTATAACTATGTTCTGTGCTAGACCCTTGAGGACAGAAACTAGTGCTTTATTTACCATTTTATCTCCAGCACCTAGAAGAGTGTCTAACCAAGACCCTCATAGAATGTGTGTTAACTACTCAGCTAGGGATGATTGCTTAGATTCTCATTAACCATAGGTTGGAATAAGGAAGCATCACAAACCCTGAACCTAAGTCTTCCGAATGCTTTCCAATTAACTCCATAGAGAGTTCCCATAGGCCATTCAAATTCCACTAGGACAGTGATTAAGAACATCTAAGAGAATGGGATTATTATCATCTTGATAATGGGTTCTAATATGCTAGGCCCACTTTTATCATCTAAATTTAAAATGATTTTTGATTGAAAATAAAGAGAGCAGAAGAGGAAAAAGTTGGTGCAGGCTTAGATTCCAAACTCTAGAGCACAAATCCAATTTTATGCCTCTAAACAGCTTGAATAGTTCCAACTTACCAGTATCTATGGAGGTTATGTTCTAATCACGGTCTCAGGGATGTAGGCAAGGCTGGATCTGGAGCCTATAGACTTACAGGGCCCTTACAAACTAGATCACCTCCTCTTATAACACACTGGTTGTAGGAATCTAAAACGAATCATTACAACATGGGCTTCATTAATTTGGAGAATACAGCCTTCAATGCCAGGCTAGTTAAAAACAAAATAAATGTGCGGCTTAATTGGTAAGGCATCCCTGGGTTGTGTACTAAGTTCCAAACTTGAGAAAACATTCATTCAACCAGGAAATGATTCCATAATAGCAGAAGCGCCAGCAGGCGCAAAGAATGAAGCTGAGAGCAAAGGAGTGATGACTACATCAAAGGATTGTCAACGTACTTCAGAAGAATAAGGTCATTGATAGAACGTTCCTTATTCAGTTTATAAAAACATTGGATTCACCTTCAATGGGACAGTGCCCTTTTAACATTTACAATTTAATTTATGTCACTGATAATAAAACTTCAGACTTGCATGCCAGTTGAAGTAGAGGGAAAAGAATAGAGAAAAAAGTCATAAATATATAGCTGATTAAGGTTTCCAACTTCCCTGATTTTAAGGCACCAATTAAATAGCAAATCCTTTTTCATGGCAATTGTCTCTGCTTCTTTTTTTGGAAAATTAGCAACTGAATTTTAGAGCGATTGCACTGTGGAGTGGACAGCAACAAAGAACGGTGCCATTAATCTCATAAAATCATTTAATAGTCACCTGAGTTTATTTGATAAATTTATAATTCTTCTGATAGCTTTTGTTTAACTGGGTTGAGAAAAAAGGAATTCTGCAATATAGGTATGTAAATTCAGGTGCTGTGCCCATAAGTGCAACACAAGTTGGTTATCTTTAATGCCATAAAGCAGAAGCCATCCTTCCTCCCCTCTGCAAACAAAATTTACTCATAAAGAAGACAGAAATACACTGCAAATAAAATCACATAGGGAAAATTTTTCTGGCATTGTTTTCTGTGCTAAACTCTTCTGATGAAGACTTAAAGCCTCTGAATCAGGAAACCACAATCTTTCAAAAGTGGAAAGCTGCATCACAAGTTAACAGAAGGCCCACTAGACCAAAAGATAACATCCAGGTTCTGCTTCTCTCTCTGCAGCTTACTGTCCTTGACCTTAAGCAAGTTCTTTCGCTCCCTGTGAAACCCACATTTCCTCCTGGGTGTATGAAGCTAATTGTACCTGTGCCGTCTACCTCCAAATGGAATGCAGATTAATCAAAATAATGTTTTAAAACATCTTTTTTAAACTTTTGTACTTTTTGTACTACAAACCAAGGTGTAGAGCATCAAATCATATATTCAACCATAAAACCTCAGCATCAGCCTAATGTGCATCTACAAAAGCAAATTATTTGAATAAGACACAGGGTGGAAAATACTCATCACTGTTCACAGAAGTAGGTTATGAGGTTTTAGAGCAGGCTCATGCAAGATTGGGGAAAAGACTGGGTTATTCTTCATTGTGTGGTCCTCATGTGGTTCTGTCCTGCCCTCTCAGTCAGACAGTCCTTCGCTTGCGGTGGCTCATCCTTGAATGGCCCATTCTCCCTCACTTCTGTCCTGCACTCTCCAATATCTAAGACCTGCAGTCTTTCGGCTTGCCTCTGGGTTCCCGAACCCTCCACTCATTAAAGCTATTGCTGACGTTCATGTATCCACTTGTCCCCTCCTGCCCTCTCATTTTCCATACTCCCCTCCCACATAAACTTACTTAAATCCTATTCCCTGAATTCTGTTTTCAATATTAGATAAAATTGTCTAATCTGACATTTAATCCACACTAATGTACTAATGTTAGAAAGTTAGAAGAGTTACCCTTCTCAGGAACTTAAATATTTTAGCTTAACTTATGACTTTGAAATAAAATGTCCATGTATTGGGGAATTTTAGTAGATAGGTAGTTGGGGGTGTATATATATCTATATCTATCTATATATCATCTATATGTTTTAATTATGTAAAGTTGCTACAAATCATATAGGATAAATTCAATTCATAACTAGGTTTAATTTTGTGTATGTGTATGTATGTGCATTTAAAAGTGTAAGTAAAAGAAAACACCTTTTAGTCTCTAGATGGAAATTAACAAAATTCCATGTGGGAAATTCTTTTTGAAAGATGTAATAGAATAATTTTAGACTTCATTTAAAATCACAATTAATTTGGCACTAGGATAAGTTTATCTAATTTGAATGAATTTGATTTTACAGATAGAGTTACTGCAACTGAGGATGTACTAGCTGTAAAAATTCTACCATATAAATTCATATAAAACTCAATTCACTTTATATGTCTATTTCCTCCTAAAAACTAAGCTCTGACTTCTTTAAATTCTAAACAAGTAATTGCAGACTGCTCAACCATTATATCTAAGCACTCTCTCCCTGTACAGGACCCACCATGGTAATAGTTCTTTCATCAAAGCCTAATGGTTTGTTTCAAATAATCAAAGTAGTGTTTATATCACTGTCCTCAGGTGCAACCATTTTGTTTCCCAGAGAGCAGTATGGTACATGCTAATGTCACAAGTGATAAATCAAAGTAAGTACATTTGTTTTTCAACCTTAAGCAGTCTATTCAGTGCCACTAACAAAAATACATGTTGGCATTTGCATTTACATTCTATTTGAGACCGTCTAGCAATAAAGATTACCAAGAAAAAAATACATATGTAAAAGAGATGACTATGTGCAAGTCTTAGTTATATGGGAAATTTCAGTGTTTGATGGGGGTTGTTGTGAATTAATTTATAAGCTTTAGCTAGGGAGAGCGTAGACATAGAGAAGTATTTCTGCTATGAATGATCGATGATATGTCTTCTACATATAGGAAATCAAATAGCTTACTCTCCTAAAATCACTGTATATTTTAAGTGGATATATTCATTTACATTGTTACTATAATAAATACTGAAAAGAAAATAAGAGTAAGAAACTCATCTGCAACATTACAGATTCAGAAGAGGTCTGAGATATTGAGATCAAATATATCTTATTTCTATATGCAAAATTCTTATTGCAGTCATTGGGAGACAGTAAAAGTTAGAATAAGTTAGAATAAGGATTTGGTTACTATTGTCCTGGTGACGTTTGGCTTGAATTTGCAATGACATTCAGAGCTTTTGTTCTATGGAAGGAGGCTGTGAAAGTCACAAAAGTAGTGTTTTCTATATTTGAAAAGGAAAGAAACCTGTCTAGATATTATTGATCATTTCCAGTTTCCAGTTCATGGAATGGCACTTTTTAGCAGCACTGGAGACATTATGAGACAAAGAGACACAGTTGAAATCTGCTTCCTCACCTACTTAAGCATATAAAAATGAGGAAGAAACAAAGAGAAACTGACAACTAGAAAATAACTGAGATGAATTAAAGACCCACTATGTTTAACCGACCAGTCTAATATCCTTCGAGAGTCTGTATTCCCTTTCACATTCATCTCTGCTCAAGAAAGTAAATGACAGGAAAACCATGGGGTCTGTGACTTCTACAGGGAAAAGGAAAACAGACAATGAACATAGCCTGCAAAGTCCATCTCATGCCTAATAAAAAATGAAGAGCTACAGACTCCATCTTATTTACCTTTGTGTTTTGGACCCGTAACATAAAATATATTCTTGGCAATAACACCTCACTCTGTTTTTCTCTAAGTGATGGCTTCTTCACAATCAAAATTCAGTCAATAGCCTAAGACTGATAGGACTTATCTCTAGATGTCAGCATGGTTCCAGAGGAAAAAACTGACAAAGCGAAGGCGATAAGTTAGGGAATAAAATCCATTTAACTGGTAGGACGTCTGATTATGGTCCCAGAAATGTATATAAATCAAATAGTGCTGAAGACAAAGCTTAAGTACAATGATAAAATGACTGAATAAAGTTAAAGCCTTCTTTTCACCACCACATGAAGTGTTGTTAGGACAAATAAAGAGGGATGTTTCATTTTTAAATGTCACCAAAGCTAGAGTTTTACTTCAAATTTTTGGCTACCATTTCCTCAGTAACCCTTAAACTAATTAGAGTGATTTTCTGATTCCTAAATATTTTAAAGATAAAACTGTTAGCTTCACTCGTGTCAGAATAGGTTATTTAAAATATTTAGTACCCACTTAGTTAAACAGCATATAAAAATAAACATGTAAACTAACAAATACAAGTTAGTATTATAAAAAAGATTAAGAATACAAGAAACAGTCAAATCTGCTAGTAATTCACTCCAGACTTAATGTTTGTATCTCTTTTACACAGTTTTATATAAAAGCATGTTTTCTTCTATTAAATCATTTCCGCATGAAACCAATCCTAACGTAACTTGTTGTATACATGGGTATTTTTCCATATTAATATATATACCCACTCGAGAGTTACTTCACTAATTCTGTGAAAGACCCCCTTCCAATGAAAGGCTTAATAATCTATCACCAAATCATGATTAATTTTCTATCACCATGCTCCATACTGGGATTACTCCCAAATGTTCACTTTAATTTAAGTACTTTCTGATTCATGAAGCGGAGGATAACATACAGCTATAAAAGGTAATCCAATACTAACATGGCCTTAACCCCTATAATCTGCACTTCAATAGCAGGGAAACTGTATAGTTTTGAAACTGTAATCAAGAATTTTTTTTTTTTTTTTTTTTGCAAACACACACTGGAGCTGTCCTTTGCTCCCATCTCTTATTAGATTACAATAAAACGACCATGCTCTCTTTATGGTGGGAACAGAGTGACCCTGGGGTGATTTATAATCTTGTGAAACCCTGTCCACACTGCTGACCAGACTTTTTTTGAGGTCACTATCTGTTTCTTCAACTGATGTCTTCCTGCTGTGACAACACTGTTGGAGAGCTGTCAGCACACAAGAATTTCTCAGGCGACGTATTGTCTTTGAACGCATTTCTTGTGTTATTTCTATTAAGAAGCATTTGCGTGCTTGGTGTTTAGACAGTCAAGAATCTTTCGGAGATTTTCTCATTAGTCTAAATCCCAACAAAAAGAAGACAACTAAATAGGAATAAATGAAGTGGATCTCTTATTGACAAAAGGAGAGAATATTTATTTCTTCTAAATGTATACTATCGCTCTTGAATACAAACAACAAGGCAACAATTCATTTTTAAAATGGGCATATTGTTCTCCCCAATAGTAAAATAATTTGACTCCAACATGTTAGATATTGTCAAAAGTAAGCATTAGTTGAAATGCCTGGGGTTTACATAAACATAAAAAAGAAGTGTGCTTTGCTATTTTTCTTTAATGTGGGAAGTAGGAGGAAAAGTTAAGCTAAGAAAATGTTTTAATAGTAGGTTCTGATAAAATAAGTTGCAATCTCCACTCTTACCAAAAAGCAGCTGTAGATAAGTAAAACTTATATTCATTTTTGCCAAATAGCAAATGATATTTAAAAATCAAGTAGATGCTAGTTAGAATTAGAACAAGCTAAAATTTTTTTGCTATGATAGAAGAGGAGCTTCTTCAAATGACAGATCTGGATCAATTTAGCTTCTCAAAGTGACACTTTCCACTAACTGAAATATAAAAATGTTAGAGAAGGTGTGGTATCCAGCCTGTTAGGTTCAATTGAATCCATTTCTTCTCTCATTTTGTTTATTCTCATTTTAATGTATTTGGTTAAATTAAACAGGAAAGCTAACACTGAATTACTTTGTTTTTATACTTAAATATCTCCTACTGATTCTAAAAAG
This sequence comes from Globicephala melas, assembly GCF_963455315.2. Classification (NCBI taxonomy): domain Eukaryota; kingdom Metazoa; phylum Chordata; class Mammalia; order Artiodactyla; family Delphinidae; genus Globicephala; species Globicephala melas. The sequence goes on from NC_083331.1 coordinate 45,757,687, forward strand.
GAAAGAAATAAATGTTTCTGCATTTTTTCTTTGTCTTTTTTTTTTTTGAGAGAAGGCAATTAAGAAAAGTGAACTGAATTCCTTTTTTTTTGAGAAAATGAAGCCCATATGGCTTCAGAAAGATATTAACAGAGAAGTTGTCACTCCTTCAAAATGTTCCCTCCTTAGATCTATTTGAGAAAAAACTTTTGAAGACCACAAGGAAAGAAAATATTTTGTAGGGAAGAGGCAACACTGATGTAAAAGAATCCCAGAGCACTGGATCCATGTGTAGGGATGGGTCAGGAAGATTGGGGAAGATCAGCTGAGGGGTGCCTGCAGCAGGAATTCACTCAGTTATGCGTTCTGTGGTCTTCTGGATGTGGATCCCACCCACTCAAACACAGAGCTGTGGTATTTTGAGAGGCCATGAAGACCCCTCACTTCCACACATTTTACTTTGTCTCCCTGTGTCTAAATGACAAAGACACAAGGTTTTCCTTCTACGTATGAGAGGAAAATATACGTAAACTGAATTTTATTTGAAAGTGTCATAAACCTAATCTGCACATACCATCACTTGAAGTATAAGCAGACTAGTAGAAAACAGAGGTGTGGCTAGACTAAAACTATGATTTACAAACATATCATGTAACATCATGTTTTGTTTTTTTTTACATCAGCCAATTTAGGGAGGGGGTAATGATATTTGAACTTTAAACTTAACTATCTGAACTTGTATGAACATCACAATCCAGAGTCCACACCAGCTTTGGGATTTGGCAAGAGAGCCTGAGGGCTTTATAAGCTTTTGAGTCGCTGAGATTTATAAGACTATTTAGTCATCTAAACTTTTGTAACTTAGAGATATTGTAAAGACCTCTGATAGTGTCGTGCAATTTTGGCGAGGTATGGCTTTCGGAAGTTAAAATAAGAAAATATTTTAATAGTGATTGTATTTGACACAATAAATTGTGAGCCCTATTCTTGTCAAAAAGCTGCCACAGATAAGTAAAACTTATGTGAATTTTCCCAAATTGCACATGATATTTAGAAATCAAGTAGGCCCTAGCTAGAGTTAGAACTAACTGGTCCACATCATTTTATTCATCATTATAAGCTATTCTGAAATGATGAGAAAATGTTTAACTTTAGGAAAGTATGGACACATTGGTAGTCATAACAGATAAGTTAAGTGTTCCTTTGTTTCCGGAAGTAATCTACCATTTACCTTCTCCAAGGACCCTTTTAATAAAATAGACAGAAAAAAAAATCAATTAAAATAGTGAAATGCCCTTTAGGATAAAGTTATTTCAGCAGCCACTGCATTTCTCAATAATCTCTTTAATCTTGTGCTGCAGTAATCCACATTTGTGCCGTGTTTTTAAGTACTATATTTTTCATAATGAGGCTGTTTAAAACTGAGCACTGGAAAGAGAATGGGTGCTGATACAGCAAGTGTTATAAAACTGGGGTTATGAGCGAAGTACACACCAGAAATGGAAAACGTGATTAGAGGCAAAATGGATGATGCAAGTTTCTCATATAACAAGTCAGTGAAGTAAACCAGCCTCAAAGACCCTGAATATCCACCTAATCTCTACTATCTAGAGCTATGGTGCCCAAGAGCACCTCTAAAAATACTATAATGGGGCATCATTTCTGGAATCACTACCTATATAATAGAAAGTAGTCCCAAGAATGAAGTCAGAACCTGAAGAATTCAGCAAATAGTTCCACACACTTTTTTATGCCTCTGTTTCCTCACAACATCTCTCTCTCTAGCCTGCATTTGACCCACTCTCTCTTTATAAAAGGTGTAGCCATCTTAGAATTTCAATGACATAGTATTTTTTGATGCACTATTAAAATTGGTTTAGTTTTTCCCATCTCAAAAATTGTGACTCTCGGGCTTTCCTGGTAGCACAGTGGTTAAGAATCCTCCTGCCAATGCAGGGGACACGGGTTCGAGCCCTGCTCCGGGAAGATCCCACATGCCACGGAGCAGCTAAGCCCGTGCACCACAACTACTGAGCCCGCATGCCACAACTACTGAGCCTGTGCTCTAGAGCCCACGAGCCACAACTACTGAGCCCACGTGCCACATCTGTTGAAGCCCACGCTCTAGAGCCTGTGCTCCGCAACAAGAGAAGCCCACGCACCACAACAAAGAGTAGTCCCTGCTCGCAGCAACTAGAGAAAGCCTGCACGCAGCAATGAAGACCCAAAGCAGCCAAAAGTAATAAAGTTATAAAAAAAAATACTATACTAATAGTAATAAAAATAATTTTTAAAAATTGTGACTTTCCATTTGCAGCAAGATGGATGGAGCCAGGGATTATCATACTAAGTGAAGTAAGCCAGAAAGAGAAAGACAAACATCAAATGATATCACTTATATGTGGAATCTTTAAAAAAACAAAGAAAAGATGCAAATGAACTTATTTACAAAACAGAAAGAGACTCACAGACATAGAAAACAAACTTGTGGTTACCGGGGGAAAGGGGGAGGAGGGATAAATTAAGAGGTTGGGATTAACATATACACGCTACTATATATAAAATAGATAAACAGCAAGGTCCTACTATATAGCACAGGAAACTATACTCAATATTTTATAATAACCTTACAGTGAAAGAGAATCTAAAAAAGAATATATATAAACTGAATCATTGTGCTGTACACCTGAAACTAACATGACATTGTAAAATAACTGGGACTCTAATATGATATTGGCAATAATACTCATTTGAGATCATAGAAATAATGCATATATTCTTATTTTTTTGACATCTTTATTGGAGTATAATTGCTTTACAATGGTGTGTTAGTTTCTGCTTTATAACAAAGTGAATCAGTTATACATATACATATGTTCCCATATCTCTTCCCTCCTGCGTCTCCCTCCCTCCCACCCTCCCTATCCCACCTCTCTAGGTGGTGACAAAGCACCGAGCTGATCTCCCTGTGCTACGCGGCTGCTTCCCACTAGCTATCTACCTTACGTTTGGTAGTGTATGTATGTCCATGCCTCTCTCGCGCTTTGTCACAGCTTACCCTTCCCCCTCCCCATATCCTCAAGTCCATTCTCTAGTAGGTCTGTGTCTTTATTCCTGTCTTTCCCCTAGGTTCTTCATGACATTTTTTTTTCTTAGATTCCATATATATGTGTTAACATACGGTATTTGTCTTTCTCTTCCTGACTTACTTCACTCTGTATGACAGACTCTAGGTCTGTCCACCTCACTACAAATAACTCAATTTTGTTTCTTTTTATGGCTGAGTAATATTCCATTATGCATATATTCTTGATTTGAGAATCAGAGGAGCAGCATAACTTTTGGAAGCTAAATAGTTACTGATGTATTAGCATTCTGAAAATGCTCCATTGTGTTTTTACCTCTGCTTTTTTGACTCCTTCCTTATCCCACCTCTTCTTTCTCTCAGTGGTTGTCCACGCACAGTGGAGGAATTTAATGTTGAGGCTTGGTCCAGAAATTTGCTGGTCAGACAGAGCACAAGGAGACAGAAAAAGCAAGCCTGACAAAATTTTCCTGTTTCTCCCCAACTCCCTACCCAAGTCATTAGTCTTCTAACATATTTGCTGGTGAAGACTGTGGCTAAAACATTGGGAATGTTGGCCCATGTGGTCACAGAAGACCAAAACAGACGAAAGGCAGCTATTTGAAAACAGTAACTACCAGTCTATTCAAAAACAAACGGCCTGTACTCTTGGTAAATGAGATACCTAAAGCTTGCCAAGGCAAATGTAGGCCTTGTTTATTGAGATGTGTAGAAATACAAGAAATGGAGCAAAAAGACTTGAAGAAGTCAACTAAAAAAAGATGTCTTAAGAAGTATAAATTAAAATGAGCTTTTAATCAATTTTGTAACCACTGGCATTCATGAGAAACTCTATAACCCTTATTAAAATGAAAATAAAAAACAAGGGTAAGAATTCTGCTCTCCTGGCCTGTCTCCAAGGAAGGTAATTTTGTTTTGTCTACTCAAATTATCCCTGAGGTAACAATTATCTCATACTTTTTTAAGACTGCTCATCCCTAAACTACTGGCTAGAACTTCTACGTGTTGGTGAAAAAGTTGCTCTGTAGCTCCATGACCCTACAATCTATTTGCCCGGGATGGTCCTAGATTTTACCTGTTGTCCTAACATAATTGTTAATACTGCCTGTGTTTATTCTAAGAGTGTTCCAGTTTTACCAGTAAATGTTATGGTTGGCCTACCTATGCCATCCTGGGCATGATGAAAGTCAATAGCAAAGGAAATATCACAATAAGAAAGTTTACATTAAAGCATAATAGACTGGCTTTCTAATATTCTACTAGAAATGTTCTAGTGCCTTTTAAAGTTATCCAGACCTGGAAGTCCTCTATTGTCTTTAGGACTTTAAATATTTCTTAACACAAGCTAAATGAATAGCAATCACTTGAGTCTATTTATCAACTTGAGAAATTAAAATATTTCTATGAAACACCAAATAAGGACAGAACCCTTAAATACAGACTTGATCCTAGGTACTCAGCTTGGGGTATTGGTAACAGTCTTACCTTGTTTTGATCAGATATTGCCTAATAATAATGTATGCAAATCTTCCCAATCACACATTTTATTCCTTTGACCATAAAGAAAAACAATGTACCATAAGGGAAAATTCTTAATACTCAAAAATTTCTCTTTAGAAAGAAAGCTCCACTTGGTAGACTTTGAAAAATTCTGCATTTTCAAAAACTAAGGTTAAAATATTAAATTAAAAAATTAATGCTTAATGTTTATTGAGTAGTTAATGTCAGTCACTGTACTAAGTGCTTAATAGGAATGATTTTATTTAATATAAGTATTATTATCTGACTTTTAGAGATGAGTAAGCTGAATCTTACAGTGTTTAAAAAACTGCCTAAGATCAAAGAGCCAGCAAGAGGCAGAGACAGATTTTAAAAACCTAAGTTTTAGCTGTATTTTATTTTATGTTCTTGTACCTTAGAATTGCGATAAATTTTTAACCTTTCCCTACTTATATATAAGGAAAAGCCTCATTGCAGTAACTCTGACCCACACTTCCCTCCTTTCCTAAGCTGGAAATCAAAGCCAGAGAAAATGCCAAGAGAAATATGCTTTGTTAAAATGCCTTTGGGCTCTTCACATCTCCTTTAAATATTGACTCAAATATCATTTTCTCAATGAGGCCTACTCTGACCACTTTATTTAAAATTTCAACCGTCCCATTGCACACACACTTCAAACTTCCCTCACCCAATCTGTTTTTATCGTATTTATCACCTTAAAACTATGTGATTTGCTTACTTATTATGCTTATTATTTATCATCTGTCTGTCCACCCCAACCCTGGCCGCTAGAATATAGGCCCCATGAAGGCAGAGTTTTTGTCTGTTATACTCACTGGTGTATTCAAAGCACCTAGAAAAATGCCTGCCACCTATTTAGTGTGTAACAAATATGCATTGAATAGATGCATAAAACAGATGGAAAACTACCATCACTTCATGCATGCACACACATACACACATACATTATTTTGAGTTCTGTTGAGCAGTAAAGGGAGAGTAATAACAATGTGAAATAGGAAAGATTAAGGACAAAATGCATATGCAGCATTCTCTAGTAGCAAATGTAAGAGAATATTTACTAAATATACTCCCTCATTAGGAATTTATTTTAAATTAAATCTCTATGCATTGAGTAACTTTACACGTATGATAATATATAGAACCTTTCTTTCTTGAACACTTTTGGGTAGACTTACTATGAAACTGTAACTCACCAACTTCAGTGGTAAAGATATCCTATATTTATACACATTCAGGGAAGGTATTATTTATTCAGTTGGAAAGTAGTGTTTCTAAAACATGCTTTTTAACATTCTGCTGAAGTTAAGTGGTGAGAATATAACAACATCTGAGCTGGAAATATGGGTAATTACGATTCCCAGTTATCACTGCTCTCTCCCAGGTAGGTATAAAGTATAGATGGTCAACATTGGTAAACCCTAAAATGAACTAAACACACAAACAAACAGAAAAAGTTAACACCACTTATATTCCCTCACCAATCAAATCAATAGTGACCTTTTTAGAGGAAAAGAATAAAGGCTGGCAAGTAGACCTGTCAGTATGAAAACTCTAAGCAGTGCCTACCTACAAAAGGCTAGAAAAGCTTAAACTTCAAAATCATGATGATATTGCATTTAATTATTAGTAAACAGATACAATAAAAATATAAACTCAGGGATTTCCCTCACGATCCAGTGGTTACGACTTCGCCTTCCAATGCAGGGGGTGCAGGTTCGATCCCTGATCGGGGAACTAAGATCCCACATGCCTCGTGGCCAAAAAAAACAAAACATAAAACAGAAGCAATATTGTAACAAATTCAATAAAGACATATATATATATATATATATATATATAAACTCAAAACTAAATGCAAACTGATAGACTCATGCTGAGTGGGATAATTTTTGTTAATCAAAAGCTGATAGATATTTTGAAGTTTGCAGGTAAAACTTTGTGGCTGAATATATAATTTTTGTGCTGCACTAGACAGTCACATTAATAGAGGAATCTTAGCAAAAAGGAGTTCAGTAATCTCAGTGCATTATTCCCCAATAAATATAACTGTAATAGCTCTCTAAATTATTTTTGATTATAAATATATTCTCCTATTTAAAAAAGACACTTTGTGCATACAAAAAACTCAACAATTTAGTGCAGAAGACTTTCTCTTATACAGACTCTAAGAATTAGATTGGCTAGCTATGATTAAATAAATAGTATTATTAATAAAATGAGGATATAGGAACTAAAATTCTGGTATCAATTCCTTGAAAGAAACATGTCACCAAAAACAAAGTTCATTGATGTTTATAAGGCATCTGGTATGAGAATATTGAGTTTAAAAGTAATTCTGAAGCAATCTTATTTTATCAATGTTGAGATTGATTTACAGTAGATCATACCCTCTTGCTTTTTAAATGGTATCATGATATTCTTTTGCTGTTTATAATTGTTAATGTTGATTTTAAAACACAGTCCTTAACACTGGTCCTGCCTTCTAGCATTGGATTAAATCACCCAGTGTCAGCCCATAAACTCACTCTTCAAGTTGGATCTGCTGCTGCCTTCCTTGGAGCCAAACTCAGTGGTTTGCAGCGGCTTTCTTACCAAAAGGCCAGCTGAGAGTTTCAGGTGAGCTGTGTTAACAGAGCTTTCATTTTTAATCAGTGGTATTTTTCAAATTCCGGTACAGAATGTTCTCATCTTTTGACACTCATTATTATTACAAGCTTAGAATCAGACACAATGAAGCTATTTCTTAGAGTCACAATCATGACTCAGCAGCATAGAAGGACCTGCTCTTTGTAAGTCTCTACCTCTGACTGCCATTTAACTCTGAATAATTCATAATGGAAAAATAATATCTGACCTCTGGGAATAACGAATAATTTTTAATGTAAAAATTTCATGTATGTGGTTTCAAAAAGTTATTTAAACCAGAAGAGACAACCAGCAGTGTTTTTTAATATCAGAGAGATTATTAAAATTTTGTCAATTCATAAAGTAATTATCAAATCCTTCGGAAAACCTTATTCATTATTTGACAGCCACAACCCGCAGCTCCTAACTTCTCCCTCAATATTTCTTCAAAAGTTCACAACAAAATCGATGGCTTCACTCCTGATTTTTCCCATGAATCCTCAATATGTGTTTTTGACATCACCTGGATAATTTACAAGCATCTCGAACTTAAAGCCTTTGAAATGGAATTACTTATATTCACCAAAACCTTCTTCTCCTCATGGTCTTATGACTGAGAGCCTTGTTCATCAAACACTCAAAAGTTAATCCCAACTCATTCTTCCTTCCCCGAACATCTTACTAAATCCATTTTAATTTAATTTCTCTTCTTTCTGTTTTCCTCCCTCAAACTCCACTACTGCTGCCTTAGTTATTTCCAACTGGATTATTGTTATAGTCTCTAGTTTAAAATGCTACTAATTCACACTTCCTAGGGTCACAGTTATCTGTCCAAAACACAAATCCAGTCATATCACTCTTCCAATTAAAAATCTCCCAAAAGAAAAAAATCTACCAATGATTTTTCATTATCTACCATATAGTGTTCAAATTCCTTAATGTTAGAACATAGAGCCCTTCCTGAGCTTTTGCCAATATCTCCATTTGCAACCCAATCTCTGACTCCTGATTAACAGATATAACTCGATCTCCAATCTCCAGCCAGGCCAACGACCAATCCCTGGAAAATAACAGGGGCCATTTTTTATAGTTATCATTCTAGGCATTTGTACATTTATGTCTGTTTATTTTGCTTTAATTTCAGAATACCTAAATTCATTAATGTAGACACATCCTTTGCTAATACTACAAAATTAGGATAAAGAACAATGAAAAATGAAAAATTAATAAAAGGAGAAGAGAGTGATAAAAGGAAAATAGAGCAAGGCAAAAAAATATGTAAAAAGAATGCAGTCAAGTCCTAAAGGCCACACAAGTATCTGAGCGGATAAATTTGATTTTAATTTTCTTCATATTCATGTTTTTAAGCTTGGACTTCAAGAGAGATATGACTTATGAACTTGGACGAAAACTTTATCACTTTTCTTTCTGTCTTAAAAAATGATAAAGAGCATGTGTAAAATTAAGGAAGAACACCAAAAAATTCCTAGTCTGTATCTACATTATGGTGGCACTGTTGTTCTACATGCCCAAGGGAGTATTTTACAGTATGTTTTAGGATGCTCCAAGAGTAATTTTCATAAAGAGGACTTTCATTTTCCTGATAGCCATAATGTTTTCTGGAGCACAAAATATGTGGCACCATAAAATCACAAGATTTTAACTAGGAAAACTTTGTAGATATTGAACCATTTTATTTACTTGTTTGTTTATTTATTTATTATTTATTGTCTTCTAAATTCTTTTCTATGTACTGCAATATTTTCCTCCCAGGATTTCTGACAGCATTAATATAATAATTTTATATATATATATATATATGTGTGTGTGTGGTACGGCAACTCAAAATAGAACTTTAAAAATAACTCTACCTATTTTCTAATGAGAAAGCAATTCTCTATTCAATTTCATCTTTCCTAAAACCCTAAAGTTGAAACTCTTGGTCAGTGACAGGATATGCCCATTTTTCTTAGTCCACTGGAAGGATGCTTGAATAGAAGCACTTCTCACCATGAATAAACTGTGAAATGTAGATGAAAATTATATTTAGTTACAACTGCCAGCCTTGAGTCTGCTCTAAACAAACATATCTGTTTGTGACATTGGAGACAAACAAGCATTGCTTACTGAGTAGGACTGACTGTCTAGGAATGGGGAAAACCAGTCTACGGCTTTCTAAGGTCACTGAAAAACTGCCAACAGGAAGTCAACACCATGGCTTTTCCATTGCCTGACTATAAGTGCTAATTCTTGAATTCTCTTTCCCAAATAGGACCTGGCAAAGGATATTTATTGAATTCCTACTAATCTCTATGTATTCCTAGTACCCTCTATGTATTCCTACTAACCTCTGTGTATTCCTACTAACCTCTACGTAGTTTGCTATGGCATTTAACTTTTGACCTCCCTTCTGTAAATTCTCTTCTTGTTGGTTAGGTTTTATGCTCCCTGACGGGCAAGTGAGAAAGCTGAAGCTCAAAATGGGTGTATGCAATTTTCCTTAGGATAGGAGTCTTTTAGTAGTTAGGAGTGTAGGATCTGGAATTAGAAGCCCTGATGTCACCTTCTCATTTAACACTCGCTGCCTTGGGTGATTTATTTAACTTCTCTGTAACTCAGTACCCTTCTCTATAAAATGAAGATAGGACTGTTGTGAGAATTAAGTGAGATACCTAGGTTGTGCCTGGCATACCGTAAGTGCACAAAAAACTGTGTTGATAACAGAATAGGAAATATCATAAGGCAAACTTTGTAAAGGACACTGAGAGCTGAGGAAAGTGAAGAGTGCAGGAAGAGAATGAATCCCAAAAGAGACTGGGAAATAAGATGGCAAAGAATCAAAGGATTATACGGAATTGTTAGTGGAGATAAGAAAAAAAAAAAAAGAGACACTTAAATACTCACCTATTATTCAAAGCTAAATCTTAAAATATTTCTCCAACAATTTACTCAGCAAGCTTGATAATAGACTGAAAAATGATTTTCCAGTCAAGAGGTAGCTATCTATTTTTCTGACTTGTCAAAGTCTTCCGGATGTCTTGTTAGAACACTGGCAAACAAAGTGAGCTCAGGTGAGACATAGCTCATTTAAAAGAATCTTAATTTTCAATAACATTTCACAGTGGACCAGACGTGCTTCTAACATTCCAATATTGAAACCACCACTTTATGAAAAGTGTATATGGCTTCTTTTTTACTGTCCTGTATTACCTGAAAGTGATTTAAAATACAGTCTTGATGCTTCTAGGACTCTATTCAATTTTGAAAACAACAGTACTCTAAATTCCGAATTTGCTACACTATAATAAAATTTAAATTTCCACAAGAAGCGTTTCTTGTTTACTAGACACATACAAGTGAAAAAAAGTTCAGTTCAAATATTCTATATATCAAGACCCAACTGAAGTGCTCTTTGATGCAACAGTATGTTGAGCGAAGGAAAAAGCATGTGGACGATGGACGACACACGTTAGGATCATTTAGAAAGACATTTATTGTTAAGGTTACAGGAAGCTTTGCCTAATGCTTAAACCTGATATGTGTACTTCTAACAAGCATTTAAATGAGCACACTGTTTGTGAAACAGTGTGACTGTCTCCTTAGGGAAGTCATAAATGTAAAGATTTGATTGTTGGAGAAAACCGCAAAGTCAGATCTCTAAGACAGAGGTCTCTAGCAGAAGTGAAAATGGTGCTGCTTCCTTCAGCCCATTCTTGGCTTTCCATAGAAGAGGCTCTCCCCTGAATCTTAGCACTGAAAGTTACAAAGGAAGAAGTAAAGGTTTGAGAATCCTAAGAGCATGAACTAATGGAATTTACAACTGAACAATATACTTAAAATTTATAGCAGAACTAGTGAATGAACTTACTTCCATAAATTTACTTTATTTCACATAATATTGTTAATTTGAAATAACAAGGTTGTGAGGAAATAGTTCAAATCATCCTGGACAGGCAACCAGGGCAATAGTAGAAGGGTGGCAGTGGAAAAGCATTGTAACGAGTCTGCTAGTAAGGTCAAAGAGGAATGGGCAGAAAACTATAGAAACATCAAGGCACGTGCCACTTTTTCAACACACAGTTGATGTAATTTAGCAAACCACCATCAGAATTACAGCTGTCATTGCTAAATACTATTTATAAACTCTATACTTTCTCTCTTAAGTACGAAATGACACCGTTCTGTTCCTGAGTTGTGCCATATATCACATATGCAATACTTTGATGAGACACTAAACATTAACAGAAATACTCAAAATATTTAGCTCTTACCAACATGAACTCCTTATCTTAACTGTAGATATCCTGGAACAAGGGTTCCATCACTTTTCCCACATGATATTTACCTGGTTAAAAAACATTATTTCCCACACTTGATTAAAGTGAATAGATGTAAATGAACAAAATGACGCACCTACCCCACCAGGGAACTTGCAAATCTCAGCAATGTGCCAATCTGATAAACAAGTTCTTCATATGGAGTATGAGGATACAAAACAGCAAAGTACTTTTTTTCTGCTGTGAAAAAGAAGTTTAAAAAAAAGATCTAAAGACACCAAAAAGAATGGCAAGCAACTTGGATGGAAGACTGCATCCATGTGGATGATTAAGATGGGATGAGGAAGCTTATTCTAAAGGACAACATGTGAAAGAAAACAGGCACCACCCCAAATTGTCCATGGCTACTTCCCAGTTTAAAACTGGGAAGTGTTGTCACAAACTCTGCCTATAGCAGACTTTATCTACTATACAAATGATGTTTAAATCTCAAATACATGCCCAGATGAGTGGTTTTCAAGCTTTCAAGAATAACCTATTTATATCTGTTGGGAATGATAACCTCTCAGTAATAGGAGTGGCATCTTGAATATTTTAAAGAAAATTATATTATTACTATTATTTCCAAATAATTTATAATCTTCAAACTTCAATCTAGATTAGAGTCATGGATTAAGTATTATTTGAATAGGAAAATAGAAAATAAAAGTTCTGGAATGAAATTTCTTGGATTCTGTTTCCTCTACTCGCCATGTACTAGCTGTATGCCCTTGGTAAAGTTAATTAACTGCTCTGAGCCTTAGTACCTTTATCTTTCTTTAAAAGCAGGTAGAACCTACCTCTTAGGGTTACTATGGGGAATGAAAGAGATAACATCTAGCAAACAGTAATCACTAATAATCGTAACTGTAATTTTTATTATCAATAGTAATGTTTTAAACTGCATATGAATATACTCAATTCAAATTTGTACACACTTCAAAAATTATAAGTTTTGTGACCTTTCATAATTAATCTGATAAACCATAATAATAATAGAGATAAAGGTAAAATCTCAATCTTATTAAATTATACATATATGAAGAAACACAAAGTGTAACTATTTGTGCTTAAACTACTACAAAAACATGGGATACATTCCAGAATTTGACACCTTATATTATACTTAAGAACTAATGTTAAATATACTTTCATTTTATTTTTTATTTCTACATAAAAATCTAAAACATATATATTTCTATTCATGCTTTAATTTCTTGGTTATAACCAAAATTCCCTAAAACTAAGAATCTCATAAAAGTATTTTAATATAATTCAATAATATGCAAACAAAAATTCTATAAGAAAGTAAATTTTACTTGTAATGAGTGCCTACTATGTGCCAGAAAGTACCTGAGAATTTTAACAAGATAAATGCAAGATAATAGTCTAGAAAAATCACAGGGAGGTAATTTTTAGTCACCAGAAATTAAATTTCTTCAAGTTTTAGAATTAATTGATGAGTTCAAGAAATAACCAGACCGTCTTCTATCAGCAAGCATCTCCATAACTACATTTAAAACTGTTAACAGCAGATCACAAATATTTCAAAACTTTAGATACATAAAGGAAGAATGCAGCAAAAGTAATCCTCCTGGATTTCCCCTCCTCTGGAGAATTTCAGACATGAGATGCTTTTGTAGACAAATGCCAAGGAAAAAATCAATCAGATCCAATTTCAACAACCTACTAAATTTCACAATATAACAAGGGAGAAACTATGTGTGTTACATAATTTACAAAAATGTCAAGACATTGTTATAAATCTACAGACAAAGGCAGAACAAGTAGTATTCTGAGATAGACAACATTATATTATATTGATGAGTTCATAAAATATTTGGCAGACACCAAATTTCATGTTAAGATGCTTGAATGCCTATCCCAAATTTATTTTCAAAACAGGAGACTCCAGAAAATAATCATTTGGGAGGATTTTGAGATGCTTGGTAGAGAATAATTATAAATTATATATTTGGTTAAAAAAAATCCTATGGACTTAACTATAATAGAATGCTCTAGGCAACTTAAAACGAAATCAAAGATTCAATAATACCTGATTTAGCAAAAAGAAAAGGAAGAGAAACCTGATGTAAACTTATTAGAATCTCCTGTTTTTATAGTGAATTGCATAGCGGTTACTGTAGCTATTGGATGTCATACTCCCTGAAATAAAATAAGTTATTTCCTTTGCAGATGCTATGGCTATATTTCATCTTTTCTTGCTTTTCAAAGATTTTGTCATGTTAAATTGTTATTTAAAATGTCTGAAAGTTAATGGCAATAAAACTTTAATAAACTTTATATTTATAAAAAGACTAATTTTTCAGAATTCACAAGTTCCTTTTAATAGTTGTGATTTCACTGTTACTTCCTTAGGAAGAGGAGAAGAGTGTGACAGCAAAAACCAAAATAGATTTTTCTTTATGCTTTTGTGCATGGTTCTGGTAAAATAACATAGCTGGGTGAGAACATATAAGATCTAGTCTCTTAGCAACTTTGAAGTATATAATTGTAAACCTTAAACTTTACACAATATGTAGATTATGTCTCAATTTTTTAAAAAGTAATGGGAATTCTAAACAGATAACAACTCTTGAAAAGCACCTTACTATTTCTGAAGTGCTTTCAAATAATTATTATCACATTCTTATCCTCACAACCTTCTTTTAAAATAAATAGAAAAGTTATCTTTACTCTCCCTATTTTACATTTGACAGTATGAAAGTTCCAGCTGACTAATCCAACATCTCCCAGTTAGTAACTGATAGAATCAGAACTTGAAATCAAGTTTCCAGATTGTTCTCATGACCCCAGGTTTTCTATAGATTAGTAAATCTCAAATCTACAGCTATTATCGTAATGAAATACTCCTCTTGGATAGCCATAATAATTTCTTTTTGAAATAACATAATAATATCTTTGTGGGAAACAATTCCCCAAACTTACACTTGTTGATAAAGTTTTCAAAACTTAGTTTTCGTATATGTATTGAGAATTACATTTTCTTGCTAACAAATAAAAGTGAACTAGAAAAGACAAAAACATATTAGTTGACGCAACCCAGTCACAACTGCTTTACTCATCACAGTCGTGCCCTTGAGATCTGAAAACATTCATTTCAACATCTGACAGCATATTAACTGTTTCAATATTGTGGACTCCTGTTCAGTTTGCTATGGGCAAGAGACCATGCCTTTACACAAGCCGGTGGATCGATTGGTCTTTGGTAGAATCTTAGTTTAAGACTCTTTAAGGCACTGATTTATGCACAATTGATCTGATCAGCCATGCAGTCAATGTGATTTATTAGCTAAGATGGCCAAAACCCTTTTTTCTCCTTTTTCATGCAGTAGTAATTCACCTCATTAGAGGTGGAATCATTTTAGGAAGCTCCTGAGAAAAAAGAAGTTGAACCAGCCGGCCTGACTCGTTATTTTCCCCCAAACTGTGGATCCACCAAACAGTAAAAGCTGGACGCTAAGCCCAGAGCTGCTGTGCACACACACAGAAGCCAGTGCACTCTCACTGTGGCCAGAGATGGATGGAATAGATTAAAGGGTGTTCTAAGCTTCCTCCACTCTGAAACATTTCAGACAACAAACTTGTTCGTTTAGCTTCCTGAGAAACTCATTCATTTAGTTTTTAGCACACGTTTTTTCTTTGTTTAACCACAGTAAGACAAATGACTTGTATTACTTGATAATTATGGTGTTTAACTAAACATAGGACTAACAATGTGTATAACAGGGGTTGGCAACCTACAGTATACATGTGGACGCATGCATGTGCGCATGCGCGCGCGCGCACACACACACACACACACACACACACTCCCAATGTTACAGGAGATACGATTCTGAATAGTTCACCTATGGGCAAACTACATATTTGCATTTGCCAAACACATTTTCTATAACATTTGGAGGGAAAGTGTCTATAGATTTTATATGGTATAAGAGCTCCTTTCCTCTCTTAAAGGTTTATCCCCCAGCCAGATCCTTAATCCTAAATTTCTACTGATTATTGATTACCCCCTTAAAAATTATTAACAAATAGTTAAGGGAAGGAACATAGCAAGGTAAGGACAGCCATCCCATGAGATGGTTCTGCTTTAGAACAGAGTATTGACTCAACATTGCCTCTTCTTCCATTCAATCTGCTGCTGAGAGCTCAAAGCTCAGAACCTGAACTCTAGTTGCCTCATCCATGCATTTCCATTTGACTTGGTAGAAATTCCGCACATCACAGTGATTTCAGGGGGTGTGACCTGCTAATAGCTGTCCCCTAATACCTTATTTTTCTCTAAAAGAATAAACGCTTTGCCACTTCTCCACCTGTCCCCCACCCACACTATGAAGGCAATAAATGAATATGCAATACTCTACGACTAAAGATGTGACAACCACACATTAGAATGATTAGGCAGTTGTTGAGGGGTGGTACATTATTTTACATGTGCTACATAAATTGTGAACAGCTTTGATTAAAAATCTAGATTTACTTAAACTCAGTTATGCAATTTCTGTACAGAAGTCTACTATGAGCTATACCTTCGATTTACTCGGACGAATGACTCCTGTAGAATAGGCTGAATGAAGGCACAATTTTTATGCTGAACACCGTTTCAATAAGACAAGCTTTAAAATAAAGCAAAGAACAAGATAACCCAAGAGGGAAGAGATATGGGAACATATGTATATGTATAACTGATTCACTTTGTTATGAAGCAGAAACTAACACACCATTGTAAAGCAATTATACTCCAATAAAGATGCAAAAAAAAAAAAAGAACAAGGTAAGCTGCAAAATATATGAATGTTTGTATAACTCTCACAGGAGGCACAGCCCCACCTGCCCTTACTACTAAATCAGCAATGTCAACATGCCAACAAGTTTAGCTATTGAACTGGTTAAAAAGAAACATGGTATGCCGTGTATGCGTGAATTTGTGCGTTTGTGTATTTGTAACCATATTCAAAATGAGAAACCTTTACTGAAAGGATCTCAGGTGAAAATTTTGCAATGTAAGAACCATATCAGTAAGAGAAAATATAATTGGGGACTTATGTTATATTCTGGAGTTCTTATTCTCATTGAATATTTGGGGCTAACTTATCTAAACTTTTTCTTTAATCTTTCCTATTAATAGAGATTAGTTGAAAACACGTGTCTCTTCCTGATTTAGATTTTTGTTGCAAAATTTTGGCTGAATTAAGTATTTTGATAATTACCTGTTTTTTCAGAGAGTTGCAACTCCATGCTCATAATACACTTTTAAATTTACTTTGTAATTTACATTACATTTGGTCCATTGTAATAGTATTAGTAAAATTCTATTGATTTAGATATGTCCAATTTTCCAAATAAAACTTTGCCTAAGTTACCAATGGTTTAAAAGAATATTTTGGTTTCCTTTAGATAATTGTATTTTCTTAGGACCAGTTTTATAAATAGAATAAAACACTCCAGGGAAAATATTGAGCTGTACATAGTGGTGTTCTGGTTGTTGAAATCATTCACTCTTTGGACTTGTGAACCACAAAGCACCCACAGCTCAGCAAATCCCAGAATAGCACATGCCATGTCATGTCTTATTGTTTTAACATAGTCCTCACATTCTACCCTCCCAATATAGCTGGACAGCTCAATATTGATGAGTAGCAACAATTGACATCATAGTCTATGGAATACAGTTCTGCCGTTAAACACATGCTGTTACTATTTAAAGAATACAAATTTATCTTACCTTGGGACTACTTGAGATAAATATTTTAGTTTGAGACCCCAATGTTGTTACAATATTGTCACGTGTAACTTTGTCCTCAAGTGGATATATGGTCCAGTAAAATTCTCAGTGGGCTTCAGCACTGGTTTAAACAGTGAATGTACAATCTCTGCCTAGTTAAACTATACTCTTACATGGTGAGAGTGCCAATGAATATGTTTCATCAGATGTTCCTGGAAGCTGTCTGGCCAATAGGAGGGATTTGAAACTGTTCCCTAATCACTGTTGAAATCACTGATAGTACTGTCTGTCCATACTATGACAGACAAAAGCTGAAATGTATTAAACATAGCAATCCATCATCCTGCAGATGGAAAGCAGGAGCCAGGCGGGTTCAGAGGCAGTGACTACCCGCTGCTTAACAAAGGCTGGAGTCCTGACAGTTCAGTCCCTTCCTACCCCCTCACTACCACCCCTCCATCTAAGATGAATGAGTGTAATCAGTGAGGGAGAAAGCCTGCTGAGGACCTCAAATTCAAACATTGTTACATTTAAAGTGCTGCTTTTTTCTCGTTAATCAGAACTGTTACTGGAAAACTTTTCTCCAAATATAAGGGGATAGGTATTTAAGTAAATGAATAAATGAATAAACTGTAGATTCAAGAAAGCACATCCTTAGAAAATACTGCAACGGTATGCCATGAAGTTTGGATAGCTAGCTTTGAAATAAAGGTTTGATACCAATACAAAGGAAGTTTTTTAAAACTTCACTCAGTTAAGGTTAAGTTTACACTGTTTGAAGCAACTTAATAGTGATGTTCTTTTTGAATGACAAGGGAATTATTATCTTTATATAAGCACCAAATAGAAATGAAATGCTTTTTGCTGAAGTTCAATTCATTTTGCATACTTGCTTCTAATATGGACATATGAGTCACAAAATAGCCAAAGGGAGAGAAAAAACCCTCAACTGCTAACAGCACATTAACACAGTATAGAAACGAAAGACACTTTTCTTTGGATTTCAGCCTTGTCATTTCCAATTTTCTGCTCCTTGGACATGCTTGTATTCAAATTCTGGAACATCTATTCAGCATATCAATCCTAATTAGACAATCTGGGTCTGGAAAGGATGAGAGCTAGGTCATTTGCATAATTTAATCATAAATACTCAGTGATACATATTTCCAAATGCATTTGTACAATTATCTTTTCATCCTTGGGGCAATGGTATTAATATGATTAGGCAATATTTCTGGAAAAAACAGACAAGTATGCACTCTTTTTAACTGCAGCTTAGGGCGATATGAAAAATTAATTAATTTCTGAAGAAAATCAATTTCTCTACGTGACCACATTATACATCGCTAAACCAAGACTCAGAAACCTCTCTCAATCACTACATTTTATCAGGCTCTTCTAAATTCTGATTAGTATGTAAACAATTCAATAGAAAAACTAGTAATATATCAAAAAGCATCTTAAATTTTGAAGCGATCTTTCTGTCTACTTTTCATTTCAGGAATACTACCTTGCTTTACTTTAATGCATTGTTATTTAACCTGTCAATGAGAAGCCTGTGCTTTTGGTGTGAATTCATCTTGAGTGATCTTTTATTAATGTACATTAACCAATTTCAAGGACAATAGGATAAGGTTACTTTTGAAATGCTTTCTCAAGAAATAGATTTATATTTATCTAAAATAACCTTCACACGAGACTGCTTATTATGAAAAAAATTAGATAAACTAAGTTGTCCCAAAGAGTACCATTGTTATACAAAAAACATTGCAATATACTTAGTAGAGATATAAGAACCCAGGTGGCTAATCTGATTTTTTTTAAAAAAGAGATTCAGCTTTGTATGCTGATTAGTACAAAAGAAAAAGTCACATTTGTGAGTTTAAATGTGCTATTCTTTTCTTTTCAATCAAATGAAAAAGTAGAAATGCATGCAAATATTCAATATTCATTTAATTTGCATAAAGGTGCTTGAACAAATTTTTGATTCTAACAAGCTCATTTTTCATGCGTTTTGTCTTTCATCCTAATCTAGCATCTGTCATTCCTTTTTGAAGTTATTATCGGCCCAATTCCCTCTTGGACATGGTTGCTGGGTGACCGGTATCTTAGCACCCACTTTGACAGGAACAGATGTGAATCTGATCAAGAGATTTCCCAAGAGTACCTGAAATCACAAACAACTTTTGTGAAAAACAAACAGCATCCCTGTCATGGGCCCTTATTTAACCCACTCCCCAAAAGCAAGAGCAAAAAAGTTTACTTCAGATCAAATATATACCATTTTAATGTCATTTCCTAAATTAGAAGAAAATAAATAAAAATAAACCATATTTTCACTCTGTTGAATTAGAGGAATCCAATCTAAATATCAAAAGCTCAAAAACCCAGCTTGTTCTGTTTTTGGATAGATAGTTATGGGTAAATATGGATTTATATTTCATGCAAAATTTCACTAGAGTGTCTACCAAAAATAAAGAGGATTTATTATGAGGACAATTTAGATGATAAAGATATTTAAGAGGATGAAATTTAGTTTGGCGTCTAAAGGCTTCCTATATGAGGTACGATGTAGAATTCTGTGCAAAATTAAGGATCACTCTACTTACAGAGAATTATCTAAAATATAAAAGCTCCACCTCTCCTTTCACACACTTTATAGCAAGATTTTTTTAAGGTGTTTTGGGGTTTTTTTGTTTTGTTTTGTTTTGCAGTTCATTTGGTATACTATCAATCGTTATTAGAAATTGAGCTGCAAAGTGCCACTGGAAGACAAA
The DNA here is from genome assembly GCF_963455315.2 of Globicephala melas. Taxonomy (NCBI): domain Eukaryota; kingdom Metazoa; phylum Chordata; class Mammalia; order Artiodactyla; family Delphinidae; genus Globicephala; species Globicephala melas. Next base: position 45,777,742 of record NC_083331.1, read on the forward strand.
GGTCATAGAAACTTCATATTATCACCATTACAAAAGTCAGAATAAGCTGCCTTTCCTAACTAGATTCCTTTTAAGAACAGCATGAAGTTGTGCAGTCACGTGATCTGCCTCCCTCCATTCCTTCCTTCACAGTCAGAGAATGTGCAGACCAATTGCCATGTCAAATAACCATGAAACTAGTTGGGTCAAACTTTTAAATTAAATGAAATATTTAATCAATGTTGCTATTTTATAAATATGGCAACAGAGTGATCTTAGGAAACATCCAAATGATTGACTTAATTTTCAGCTTCATTCAAATGATGTGTTGAGGCAAGGCAGAAAACTGTTAGCTTACAGTGAAAGTTAAGGAGCTTTCTTTTTTTGTCACAGAACAGCCAATAAAAAATAAGCAACATATGTTTAAAACCCTAAATATTTTCTCCTTGATAATCATGACTTATGATAGTAAGAAAAGTGGTATTCCTTTCACTGGAAATCTCAATGTTTTTCTTCCACACTCCAAGAATTGATTTGTTATAACCATTCTTATTAGGAATTTTTATGTTTAGTTCTTGTAAGGAAATAGCCAATTATCCAAATGATTTTACCAATGTTAAGTGAAAAAGGAAGTGAAAGATCTTTGAAATTCTCTCTAATTTTTATTGGAAAAGGAACTTGCTAACCTCAATTCCAAAATCCAATCATGGAATTATTTTTTGTCATTGCATATACTTGAGTGGGGGATATATATGTATATGTGTTGCTTTACCTTTTATAAAATGTTTCTGTATATATAAGATCTAGAGCAAGTTGTTCTATATGAAGAGGTAGGTTCTAAATCTAATGGTAGTCATTTAATATCACCCATTATAGGCAGAGATATTATAAGCCTACCATTTTATATACATTATCCATTTATATATATATATAGACATATGATATAGCATTTTGATATTCCAGAAATTAAGCAAACTATACATACCTAAATACCTCTTTATTTTGTACCTATGATTAATTTTAGTTTTCCAACTTAGCCCCAGTCCACATACCTAAAATAAAAATGGCTTTTACATATAAAATTTGTCAGTGATCTTCATTTGCTATTGCTAGTGGCAAAGGGAGCCTTCTGAAAACTTTCAAGTGATCCAGCTAAAAATACAATAAGAACTTTAACCTCTCAAAATGTGAATCTAAGAAAAATTAAATATACTCATATAAAAATCTGTATTCTGAAATGTTATCATAGGGAATAACTCCCTGAAAAAAAGTTTCTTCCCCTACTTGGGCTGACTCTTCTGTGGAGAGAAATTAATAAAAAAAAGTACAAAATAAATGTTCCCATGTCCAATTAAACACATTTATGTTTAACCTTTTAACATCTAGCATATATATTTGAAAGGTAGATATTTTGTTTTAAAAAGTAGCATCTTAGTCACATGTGAAATCTTGAATAGCTGCCAAATTCTGATGGCACTTTGGCTTAACTGTAAAATGCCATTCATGAATAGTATTTTGTAAATTTCCTAAGAATATATAGTTACTAAATTTGGGAGCTAAACAGGTGTTAACAGAAAGAAAAATCAAATTTGACCCAGAAGGCTCCAATATTAAGGTTTGAATTGGGATCAGTTCATTCCTTTCCCATGGGGTAACTTGTATAAATGTAATTCTATGGTTTCATAAAAGCAGGTCAAGTTTCCATCCCTGGGGGTCTTCTGGCAATTTGAAGCATGGAAGCACTGTTCCTGGCTACAAGTTCAAATCTGCATGTACTGTCAATGGTGTGAAGAAAAAAAAAAATCAGTGAAGAGCAGACATATATTCATCTTTGATTATAATATATACTTGTCAGAGGGTTCTTAGAAAATAAGAATAAAGGTGTCAGAGGTCACATGTCATAAAATATTTTGAAACCATTCTCACTAACTTTTAAGTATATATACATACCAGATGATGCAGAAAGGAATGTGAAATATTGTTTTTACTTAGATAACTAAATGCAAAGATGAACTTCTTACCAAATGTCATTTTAAGTTACTATGTCCAAGTGATTTTTTTTAATCCCTCAAGCTTTAGATGAAGCAGAGTCCTTTAAGCAATCACTGTTTTATAAGCTTCTTCCTGCTTTGCAAAAAAAAATGCATGCATGCTTGCACTTTTACCAATGACGTAATGACTTGACATATGCCATGGAATGATTGAGAAAGTAATTGATTTCAATTTAACTGGACCTCTACCAGGTGTTTTCAAAGACAATTACAGTCCACTGCAAGAAGTGGTAATACACATCTCCTTATGTAGACCTGCAGATTAACCCATTGACCTCATTCCTAACTCATCTCATTGATGGCAAAGCTTTTAGAAGAGCAATCTTTTTTTCTTAGATTATGATATTGTTTTCCTATCATTTATCCACTGATTTTAAAGGATATGCTTGCTCCAAAGTGCAAGCAGCAATGAAATAAACCAATAAAAGAAATGGTGCTATGACATCAAGCACTTTAAAGGTTCTTCAGTAATGTACAGATTCTAGTACCTAATAGTTTAATGTCGATTTCATACAATAAAATACTTATCAGTTATAAATATTTTTTGTAGAGAATTAAAAGTATATCTTAGTTATCATAAAAATAAAGGTCTAGGAAAATCAAGGTAAGTGTTTAATCACTGTCTTAATAGCCATATAATGTTATATTTATAATTATATTTTAAAACATTTAAATATAAACTACATCTTTCACCCTAAAAGTAATTTTAAATATAGTTTTCTATGGTCATTCACTAAAGTAGAATTGGCTTTTCATGTGTTATTTTATATTAAATGAATTACAGAAAGCAAAATTAAGCTATTTTTATAAGTAACTTGTTGGTCTTCTGGCCCTATGTTCTACATGCCTCTCGTGTGTGTGTGTGTGTGTGTGTACAAACACAAATAATATACGTAAAAGCTTTTCTAATAAAGGGATTATAATTACTTAAGCATAAATACATAGACCACAAATGGGCTAAGCTTAACATAAACAAAAATATCCACCACAAAGATCTCTTGAATACTGATAGAAATTTTATACTTGTTGCATACACAAGAACATTCATCCTAGTATAAAATGTGTGAACAGTGATATTACAAAGAAAAGTGCTCCAAATTATTCATTTAAAATCCAGAGGCACTATTAAGCTACAAACTGCCTAACTTAAGACATATATATCATTTCCAAAAATTAAGCTAAAAAAACAGATATTTTAAATATAAAATAAGAATTAATACTGTTGAATATATCAGTCTATTTTAGCAGAGCTGTGATGGGTTCAAAGATTAGTTACAGCTTCAGTGATTTGTTCATACATAAACAAAATGTTTTTAAAATATAAGGCTATGAATAAAACAGCTGACCTACTGCTGCTATTAATACAATTTCTGAATACAATCAGTTTAAGATTTTAACAAAATACTTCATCTGCTTGATATGTGAATGTAATGAAATATTTCTTGATTAATATACTCTAGAGATTGATTATCATTACCTTTACTTAAGAAATGACCATATCCCTTAAACTGAACTAGCAAGTATTTACTGCAAATGATTGTATGTGCTTCTATAAAATAATTCCCTTTTGACTAGTACTCTTTCTTTCCTGATATATTTTCCTTGTCCTTGAAGAAAAGCATTGTTTTTTCCTGTTGTGACTACAGGGGTAATCTAATTATTTAGAAACATTTGATACCATATATAAATTCAAAGATAAGTTACATTGTGACTTTTAATACTTCGTTTACCCCTCCCTTCATTTATTCTAAGGAAAGGAAAACATTCCTCAATTCTTCAATGTTACTAACCAAAAGTAACCAATCTACTTTGTTGCCCATTTCAATATTTGCTTTGAGAAAATCATGCTTGAAAAGCATATCCAATTTTTTGTTAAATATATATACTACCTTCAAAATCCACTGCAAGATTATTATTAATCTACCTATAGTTAAATTACTTTTAGTCTTCAAATCATAGTAAACAATTCCTATTTCTTGCAAGAAACATGTACTATATTCTAGGTAGTATATTCATCTTAGATAATAACATGTTTTAGATGCTTCAGTTAAACTGTTTTTTTTTTTAATCACTACTCTCTAAAACTTTTTTTAAAACAGCTGGCTATTCAGTGTGTTGCCATGCTGCAGACTTTTAGACACTACAATATGTTTATAAGCACAAAAATATAAGACAAATTAAATACACAGTGAGTTTTCCAGTTTAGTAAGTTGTCTTTGACAGCTTCCACTCAAGTCACGTACATTTAAACGTGCAAAAGAATCCCAGCTTGATATCCTGGATCAACTCCAAGCTAATATGAATCAGAAAGCAACAGGGCCACACCTTTAACAAAGTTCAGTCATTGGACATTTCTATATCCAAGTTAGAAAAACCCACATGCAAATTTTTTTTAAATGAGTGAATTAGAATCCTCCTATCTTATAAGATAAATCCAAATCAGAACACACAAGAAATTTAAAATGCTCCTGGCTCAAGGTCTCTGATTTTGGATCATGTAGTGATTTGCATCATTCTCTATATATGATTATATGGATATTAATACTTATAAAATAAATATGTACATTTAAATTGGACAGGTATCTGTAATAGACCCCCTCTTAAAAGATTCTCAAAAACCTTCCCAAAGTAAATAGGTGCATCAATATAAAATGATCCACCACTTAATCTAATAATAACTAATTACTAGACTGAATATAATAACTAACTACTAGACCAAATATAAATATACTATCCTTGGTGTTCCTGCTTTCCAAAGAAATAATTTGGTAAGCTAACCTCACTATTCTAATTGAGACACTTCTATACTGTGATGTATTCTAAAAAGCAAATATCAGCAATTAAAAGTTATTTAAAGGACAGATACTATAGCAAAAAAAAAAATACTTTTGATTGGAAATACTTCTGACAAGTTGAGGAGAAGGAAAGTAAAGGAATTTGAGGACAATGTGGGCTCACAGAGCCACTGGTATGCCTGAGATACATGTATCTGTGCAGATCAGAGCCTTTGATAGTCCACTTATCTAAGCCCCATTTGGTGGGCTTTTAAGTCAGGTTTTCTTCATTAAAAAATAAATTATTGAACACAACAAATATAATGGAAAATAGCCTCCTTAATGCAGTCTCTAAGTCTGAAAATATAAATATAAATGTATTTTTAATGTATTCTTAACTGAATTTTTAGCTGCAGCATTCACACACACACACACACACACACACACACACACACACGACTGACCAATCACAGTGCAGTAACTCAGTAAAGAGAATGGCACATGCTGGCACATGCTAAGGTCATTCTATTCTCATAACAATTCAAACATAAAATGATAAAACTTTATCTTAAATACATGTTAAAATATCCAAATAGTTAATATCAATTTTTTCACATTTTTTGGTCATTTTAAAGGTATATAAATTGATGTGATTTTTTTTTTTCCCCCTGGTGAACAATCTGAAAATGAAATCTTGGAAAGATTAAATTCAGGCAAAGTTGAACTTTTCTAAAGAATCAAGTAACGAAAACCTTAAAACCAAAATGTTTAGTGAAATCTAGAAGACTCACCTGTACCTATTTAAGAAGGCATATTTCAAACTAATTTCTTCAGACAAAGATTCAAAGGGAGACAGCTTACAACTTGTGAGAGTTTCATTTCTTATTATATTTTGCAATACATGTGTTCTATGTTGCTAATACAATGCAATTTAAATGATTATTTTACTTGATTAACAAAGGCAACTGTATGAAACAATTTAGTAAAGTAACTTGGAAAGGTAAAATAATACTAATTGACAGTCAAAGCACAAATTGTTCCTAAAATAACAACTTCTTGGTTGCACATTAAGCACATTAAGCTACAAATGCTACACATTCCAAAAACAAAACAGCAAATGAGAAACAATAAAGCATATTATGTTTTTGTATGCTAGTGAATCACACATGGTAAATCACCAAAGAGAAGAGTGATTTATGCTCAAATCCAGCCTAGACTTTAATCAATATTGGGTGTCACAACTCAGAAGGTTGGGGAAGGTAGTGAGGCAAAGAGAGTGGCTAATATTGGTCTCAATAATTTATATGCAACTTCTGTGAAATGTGGTAGATTAAACCAAAAAAACAGCAGATTTAGACTAAATGAAGTTTAAAAATTCTGCCTTAAATGCAAATACAAAAATTTTATGCAAGAAAACTCTGACAAGAAAAAAATAAGCCTGTCTTGTAGTTTATTATACATAATATTTGAATCATCACAAAATAAAATATTAAATGTGCAAATCAAATTAAGTGTCTCAGGACATTAACCATGGAGTTCAGAAAGTAAACCATCTTCATCCTCATAACTATGTGCACTATGTGACAATAATGATTATGATATCACTGGAGACTAACTCCAAGGGAAAAAAAAAAACAGATTTGAAAGATATTATCCAAATAACTTGAGAATTTGTATCTTGCAACATAATGTGATTAAACAAGGTAAATCCGAGGTGAGCATATTCTTAGATTTTATTTATGTATTAGTTATTAAACTGCAATTTACCAACATTTAAAAAGTGTGCAGAGATAAGTGATGGAACCAAAAAAACTTTCACATTTTAGGCCCTACTCTTCTAATTATGCCATATTTTTCTTGAAATGTTATACGACGAGACATCAGGCTTTACAGGAGACATTAATAGACTGTAATACAAAAACTTCAAAAGCATAGTCTCTCTTCATTTGAAGTAAGTTTTGAATTTCTCTGTGCTAAGTATCATAATTATCTGTGAGAAGGGAGTCTGTATTGTGTTGAAACTTTCTACATCGAGGCATAAATGCATAAGTCCGTGCCATTGAATAGCATGCAACGGAGGAAATGTTAAATAAATATGCTATTTTTATTTAAAAAATCTTCTGACAAAAAAAGAGCCAAGAATTGGAAAATATTTTATACTTCTTATACTAAAACTGCATTCGTATATTACCACTGGACAAAAAAAGACATGTAGTCTCTCAATTTCCTGTCAATAGATGGTACTGACTTTTAAGACAAAAGAATACTGTTTGTAAATATATGTATATTTATATAAAATGTCTGATAAAACTAACTGGAATCTTTCCAAGTTAAAAACTTCATAAATCTAGGGCTACGTAGGACCCAAATCACAAGCTGGTTTGGAAGATCCTGAGACAAAATCAACTTCTGGCAATGCTCAAAAAAAAAAAAAAATTATTTTTGATGACAAAATATAACAGTCACTTTTTATTACCTGAATTCACGGAAAATTGAATGCTAACCCAAATCTACAAACAAGCAACTGACTCAGAGACTTGACCATGTACATAATTACTTTTCTTTTTTTTGTTGTTGTTTAATGGTTACCAGTTAATTAAGTGACCTCTGTTGCAACAGCCAAGTTCATGCAACTAATGTTTAGTTGAAAAATAATAATTAGCGGAAGGTGATCAAGGTCAGACTTTGTCCTCTGACAACTTTTAAATATATTTCCTTATATTTTCTTTCATGCTTTGAGACCCCTATTTTATTTAGCTTTACTATCAAGGAGGTGACAGTCTCTGTTTCATCTCCTTGTGGTAATGACAGATGGCTTCAACATTTATTCTAGTTTTCATAGATAGCACACTGATGCAATAGCCCCAAGCAAATTAAATCCACTCCGAGGTTTGTTACTAACTTACTGAGCCACTTTGAGCAAGCTTATGAACGCTTCTTTTCCTTAACATCAAAAATTTTGGTTCCTCAGATTCTCTGGTATCTAAATACTCTTAAGAGACATAATTAAATACATGTTCTGTAAAAAGCTGAGAGTGCTAAGATTTAATGTTTCTTGCACACTATGTACATATTATTTTATATAGTTTGCCTTTCTGCACAGTTCCTCTTATCTTTTGCATCAATTATTCCTTTAGATAGTCTCTTAAGTAGCCAGAGGAGAAAGAAACCATAATGAAAGAAATCAATATATATAGATGAATGAAAAAGGATCTTAGTAGTAAGGGCATAAACTGGACTTGAATGAAAAGGGTAATTTTAGTTTTGTAAATTCAAGATAAAAATATTTTAGGTATTGTTTCCAACGCTGAGAAATAAGACAGTAACACTTGTAATTATCACTAAAAAATAATGCATCACAATGCAAACAGTATATTTTGGTGAGAGGGAGTTCAATGATAAGTTTTCTATTTTCTTAGTCAGTGGCAGAATTAGGAAAACCTAGGCAGATATCTACAACTACACATCTTCTTCAGTATTTGCATGTGTTTAGGTTTGAGAAAGTCTTGTAGTTGATAAAAGATCAAAATGCAATAGTAAATCAACAAACTTACCACATTTAACTTTAACCTGAAATAGAGTTTTGGAATAACACATTTCATTGTAAAGTATTAAAACGAGGTGATTGAAATATAATTAGAGTACTGATGAGATATTTTTGAAGGGATAAACAGTTTTACTGGATTTAACTTATCTTGGCTCTGAAAGTTTTAACTCCAGAGGCTTTGTTAACCTCAGGGAAAAAATACTTTAAAATTATTTCCTAATAACTTTAAGAATATTCTGCAACCATATGGTGAGGACTTCAATTCCAAAACCTGAAAATTCCATATTTTCAGAAATTTCTGGAAAAAAAACACAAAACACCAAGAGAATAATTGTAAGTGGTGTAACACTACCTGCTTTAAATTGATTATAACATTGCAGTCTCTGAAGGGAGTTTTCTCCACCAATTTTTTTGCGTGTTATGCGAAATGGCCATTAATTATCTAGTACAGTGTGTGCTGTAAGAAACACACAAAGAAGATTCAAGAGAAGAGTGGTTTGGTTACTAAGAAAAACAGCGCTTCACCAATCTACTGGATAGGTAGGCAATTTCACCGCAATCATATCTGAACTGGCTTAAAATTTTGACTAGCATTCTTTATAACAACTCCGCAACAATTTTCTGCCCTGATTCAACTTGTTTTAACAGTAGATTTTTTGCAAATATGTTATCTTCTGAACACCCAAGAACTCCAATTATCTCCGTAAATGACGTTTAGTGATCAAGATTCCCCCTCAATCTTTACTGCCACCTGTCCAGACTCTTGGGAACGCGTGCGCGTACACACACGCGGGCGCTCAGCATTCACCCAAAAATAGTAGAAATAAAGGTTCAAAACCCAGATATACACCCATGGCCCGATGCAAAGAATGGCAAATAAACACGGAAAAGAGTTTCTGGCTAGGTCAGGGTAAGACATTTACTGGGTTGGAATTCGAGTCTTTTTCGTCTTCCAGTCTTCCGGGGGCACTAGCCAGAAGTCTTCTCCCAAGGAAGAAATAGCTAGGGGCTTTTCTACCCCGGTTTCCTTCTGGTCTAGTCCTGCGCCTTTCCTTGCCGCCTCTGTTTCCCTAGATCTCCTAGGGGAACACACCCAAAAGAAGTAAAACTCCGCTTCTTCTCCCGATCTTTAAACTTATTTGGAAGGTACCGAAGTCGCTGCACACATTTTGCGCGCAGTTCCCACGCGCTCACTTCTAGACTCCAACTTTCCCTACTCGCTTTTACCCGGTATCTCTGAACTTTCCCCTCTGCAGCCAACGATAGGGACAAGACGGAACCTTGAGAGCGGGTGGAATAATCACTTCTACCCCGAAACTGCCAAGTTACCCTACTCCCGCCCCCTCTCGGTAGATCCTCCCCCAGTGAGCGTTCATTAGCATAAAACTGGTCGGGCCTGGCTCCAGGTCCCGTGGCCTCTATAGAGTTCCCGCGCTTTGCCGGGCTGGGGAAGCCATGGCACCGGTATTCAGGTACACAGAGCATCCCAGTGCAAAGCCTGCACCTGCTCATTGCGTGAGCTACTAACCCTTAACAAAAAAAAAAAAGAAAAAAAGAAAGAAAGAAAAGAAAAGAAAAGGGATAAAAAAGGAAAAGAAAAAAAGAACAGTTTGGAGAGAGAGCGAGAAAGCAAGCTGTGGTCTTCCTTCCCCATCTCTCCGGTTCAGCTTCCAAGAGTCTCAGGCACCCGGTCACCTCCCCCTACGGAAGGGACCCTGACGGTCCCCTCGCGTCTGCCCCGGGGCAAACGTACCCCTTCATCTTCTTTGCACACGCACACGCTCACACGCGGACACACGCACAGATGCGCGCACACACAGATCCCTCCCCTCCGCGGGCTTGCCCTAGGGGCTTCGGAGCTGAACTCGCTTTGGGTCCCCCGGGATTGCGCCGGCCTCTCGGCCTCTGGGGCCGTCCCCCTCCCGACCTCCAAGTGACCCACTCCCAAGGCTACCTCGCGGGGCCCTCACCCGGAGCGCGTCTTCCCGCTCCTCGAACCCTGCCGAGCAGGGTCACGACCTCCCTCCGCCCCCGGGATGCCGCCTGGCGCCTCCGAGCAGCCAGGCCAGTGCCCCGCGCCTTGCGGTGGAACCCGGGTCCGAGGGAGCGCGCACACGGGCGGCCGCGCTGAGAGGGGTCCCCTGACGCCGGCGCGGCCCAGGAAGGGCGCTGTGGCCCCTGGAAAGGCACCGTCCTCCTCCTTCCCGCCCCCTCTGCCCGGAGGCTTGGGGTTCTCGCGTGCAACAGCGGCTGCGCCTCCGCTCCCGGGCCAGCAAGGGGTGGACCCGGCCGGAAGAGCGCGGTCTGGGCAGTGTGAGGTGCCAACTTCTCCGAGGGTCGGAAGCGGCCGGCGAGCCCCGAGGAAAGAGAGGAGAGGGCCGCGCTCGGCGGAGCGCGCGGCTCGCGGGCGCGCGGAGCGAGCGGCGCCCTGAAGGGAGCGAGGGAAGGGCGAGGAGACCGGTGGGAAGGGACCCCGGGCGGCGGAGGCTGCCCCCCGCTCTTTACCTTGCGTTGGTGCAGTCATTGTAGAGGGTCTCGAAGTCCTTCCTGGAGATGAGTTTGCAGCGGTTCACTCCGGGCTGGATGGCGCCCAGTCCCCTCAGGATGCGAACCTGTTCCACATTGCACACCACGGGCGTGATCTCTAGCCGCTTCAGCTTGGTGTAGACGGTGTGTAAGCCCCCCACCAAGTGCTTCAGGAACAGGTCGAAAGCCTGGGGCAGGCAGATCAGCTCGCAGCCCTCCACCGTGAAGGAAGCCACTTTGGCCCCCCTCAGATCCACCATTTTGCACTCATTATTCTGGGGGGTGTTTTCCACTGGGGACGGGGTCGAGTACACCGGTTTCCCGGGGAGGGGCCCGCAGCTGCTGCTACTGCTGCTGCTGCTGCTGCTGCTGCTACTGCTGCTGCTGCTGCTGCTACTGCTGCTGCTGCTGCTGCCCGCGCTCGCGTTGATGGGGGTGCTGGAGGCGCCGCCGCCGCCGCCGCCGCCGCCACCGCCGCCGCCGCTGGCGGTCGCCAGGCTGGGGTTGGGGTTGCAGTTGCTGCCGCCGCCGCCTCCGTTGCCCGCGCTGCCGCCGCCGCCTCCGCTGCCGCCGCCGGTGGAGGTGACTGTGGCCGCCGCCGCCGCCGCCGCCGCCGCCGAAGCGATGGGCTCCGGCCGGAACAGAGTTGGCCCTGAGGACGCCGGGGGCCCGATGGACGGAGCCGGAGACGAGGTCGCTGAGGAGGTGGAGGTGGTGGTGCCAGAGGAGGAAGCAGACGTGGAGATCGGGGGCTGAGTGGGGACCAGCTGGGTCGGAGGGATCAAAGCCGCCGGCACTGCCATGGTCACATATAAGGGGAAACAGAAGGAGAAGCGAGGGAAAAAGTTGCCACACACCCCGGGTAGGGCAAGGGGAAAAAGGGGGGCGGGGGGGAGAAGGAGCTAGGGGGCCACAACAACAACTCTGAGAGAGAACGACAAGGAGAAAGGGAGAGAAGGGGGGAAAAAGGAGGTGAGGGTAAGAAAGAGCGAGCGCAGGAGGGGCGAGCGCGAGAGGCGCTCTAGAGAGAAACGCACAAAAGTGTCCCGCAAGTCGAAATGCGAGTCCTCTCCGGGGGCTGGGATCGGGGGCTGGTTTGGAGGTGGGGGCGGGGAGGGTCGGCTGTTGTTGTGTGGGTCCCGCTCTAGCACAAAGTTAAGGATGAAGGTGAAAAGGAGGAGGTTTGAAGGACTTGGGTTCTCCCTGGCAAGTACATTGATCAAAGATTGAGCGGGGAATGACAGAGAGAAAATGAGCTGAAAAGTGCAGGCTGCCGGCTGGACGAGTTGTTGTTGTCACACGGTGCAGAGGGGAGGAGCTCCGGAAACTTGAAATACCCTTTGAAGCCGCAAAAACCTCACTCACTAGTATTAACCCAAATTATCCAACCAGGAACTCGGAGCAGAGACTCCGAGAGCGCGAGACCCAGGGAAAGCGAGGGAGCGAGAAAAGGAGGAGGGGAGGGGGAGGATAAGTAAGAAACTATGGGAGGGACGGAGAGGAAAAGCCCGGACACAGAAGTGGCGATCGGAAAGAGGGATCATCTACTTCTTTCTCTTCTACTACCGTTAGACTGCATGTCTTAATATTCCATTTCTTCCGCGAAGACTCGTAATTTTTTCCAAAACCTTCTGAGCAATCGTCTGCCAACTTAAAGAGGAGCCAGAGCGCTCCGAGCTCTCCTTCAAGGATTTAGGATGTATCTCTGCTCGTTTTTTGCAATGAGATATAAATGAAAACACATCCTCTCCCTTCATGATAATTAAGAAATTATTCTGAGGAAAATCCATGTGGAAGCAAAGCGCATATTTTCTGCATCTGATTATTTTATCTGTCGGTTCAATTATTTATTTGTTTAAAGATAGTGAAAAATTCCAGGAGAGTTTTCAAGTTGTGGGAAAAAAGTCAGTCTGAAATCGCTTAAGAATCATGGAATGCTCTGCATTCAATCCCTCATTTCCTAATAGATTGTGGAAAGAAAGAAATGCTTGCCATTATATGGATGGTTGAGAATAACTTCACTTTCGCCCCAAAGGCAGGTTAGAAATGCCAATCATACCGAGAGAATTCGAAGAGATAAGGCACACTTGAAGATTTAGAAAGTGGGGGGGGAAACAACACACTAATTTTTCTTACCTAGCACTCTATAATTAATTCACCTGTCTTGCACAGACGCCAACCATCCTCATATCGTTTAAAACCCAAGGCTAGTTGCTAATGTGTTAGGTGAGTAACTATGTGTGTGTGTGTATATATACACACACACGTATCTACACACACATATATTGTATTTGAAAAGTATCACTGTATTTTGGGAAAGTCCTCAGTTTGTAGAAATATGTTTTGTAAATAATGAAAAGAACAAAAACAAAGCTCGCTAGCTGACTTGTAAAGGCAGAAAGGGAGGCTATGCTTAAAAACACTAGGCTGAGTTTAGACTCTCTTGCTCTTTGCCTTCCTCTCTGCTTTTCTTCCCTTTTCTAACTTGTTGCATGAAAGTACTATTTATTCAAGGATTTTTGACCAACCTGTGATTTGAGCATAGGTCAAGTCTGTTCTCTGTTTATATCTCTAGGAATCTTAAATAATTGTGCTTTAAACCTGTCTGCACATGTTCATTAACTTTACAAGATAGAAACAGTGCTTTAACATTTGACAGATTTTAAAAATAAACTATTAGCATCGGGTTCACAGTGTAGTGTTGAAATTATTATCACGTTTCTTTTTATCATTTTAATTATTTAACCTTTTTGAAGTTTAGTGTCAAAAGGTGCAGGAAATATTTATAGGGAAATATGGCACTGTTGACTAATTAGTCTAAAGTCTAAAGTTTATACTAAACTTTTTGGGGCATAGCAGTTATATCAGGAGTCTTTTCTGGGTCATAAGAATTCAGAAAGTTGATTGTTGCCAAAAAGTAGATTAACTTCTATAAGGTAGCTAAAGTGTATACAGTTGTTTTGCCTAGTTAGCCAATGTAGTTTGATATATCCAGAAATAATTTATATTAATTTTCATTCCTCTTATCTGACTTCAGTTAAAAATAGGGATTGGATATATATCACATACATCAGAACACTTTAAGTGTTTATGTCTACTAATTTTATTTTGGAATTGCATGCACAACTTTAATAAACTCTGCTCTAGTTTTTAATATGCTAAACCAGTTTCTTCGTTTTAAATTCTAGACCCACAAATGGAAAAAATCAGAATTAAATGCCCCAAATCTGCTCTAAGCATTCTCGTTTCTCATATTTCCTTAAACTGTCACTCACCTAATACCTGCCACACTCCGAAGCCACGGACAGGAAGTAATGATAGCTGACCAAGCCATAATCCCACCCAGCATCAAAGCAAAGTCCAAATTTTCTGCAGGGAACCCTGCGTCTCCCAGCACGTGCTCCATTCAGAGGCAGGGCTTGGGGCGCCTGCCCCTACCTGAATGGGAGCTTCCTTCCCCTCACCCCCCATCTCAGATCTCTAAACCATTTTTTAGGAACTACCACATATCCCGGTGATCAAACAATAGGATTAGAAAAGGCACATAATGAAAATTAAAATATGTAGGAAAGAAAAGCCTGGAAAATTCAAGTTTCTTTTCTTCTTTTTATTTATTTTTTTTTTGAGAAATATTACCAGAGATTAAGGCAAATGGTATTTCATAACAGCAGATAAATCAATTGCACAGATTTCAAATTCCCACTCTTCCTATCACATCTTTAGGTTTCCAAGCTTTTGTCTTGTTTGTTTATTGTTTTACATCTCTGTTTGGTTCAGGTCCTCTCCTTCCATCTCCTCCTCTCCAACCTGCACTCAATTTGCATAAGCATAACTCAGAGTACTGTAACTGATATTAGAAAATTCTCCCTGTGTGTTGTGAAGACGTATTGTGCTAAAATCAATAAGACTGTTTAAAATTCAAAGACCTGCAAATTGTTCTGTTTGTCCTTTGATAGGGCTTATGCTGATTAAAATGCTACCAAGAAAGCTTAATTGCTGCACTAATTAAGAAGTCTTTAATTTCTTTCCTAGGATATCGTTTGAAGCTGAGCTTGTACCAGTTCAGGGAGGGTATTTTCTTCCCTCCCTCTGCCCCCTCCTGGCCCCTCCCTTCCCCTTCCCCCTCCTTCCGTGCCCCCGAAGACATCCCTGTGAATGGAACTAATAGAGAGAGTGGTCTCAGGGCTCACCATCTATTACTTAACAAATATCGGCACAGGAGACAGAGTTCAGTTCAGTAGGAAATGCAGTTTTGAGAAGAGCTGTAAGGTCGCAGGAGACTGAGAAAATACAGACTAGCTGTTGCAGCAAAAGTCCCGGTGAATATCTGGATAACAACAGGCACTTTAGCCTGAAGATGAGGGCATCCTATTTGGTTAAAAGGGACAGTGACAAGGAAATGCTTCTGTTGAAACAGGGAAACATAAAAATATACTTTCAAAACCTGTGCTTTAAAAACGAAGAATAAATCTGTAGAAAGGTGGACTTAGATTTGGGATTTGGTAAGTATCATTTTATTTTACGAGTATAAAACCATGAATTCTATGGGGATTCATTTTTGACCCTTTTTATAACCCAGGGAGGCATAGCACTGTATTACATCCATTCCATCCTTATCTATTGACCTATTTTATTCACTGATTTCTCAAGTGGGGAAACTGGCTAAATGATTTCACAAAGCTTTCTCTGTAATCAATAGTCATTTTAAAGTTATATTCATGCTGCATTATAATTCTGGTAAATGACTGCAAAGCAGAGGATTGTAAGAAAGATACAAATATTGACAAAGCTAGGATAAGTCATGTCTTTAAATTTTTAGGGTTTCAATACAGCAATTGATATAATTAAGATTGAAAATGTGGATTTCATAGAATATTAAAAAAACTAAAATGTTCTAATAACTTAAAGGCAATACATATCTGAATGTTTCTTGAATATCTCAAAATTTCCTGAAAGCTTTGAGTATCCTCTTTTTATAGCATCACTAAATGAAGCAGAAACAATTTGGGAATATGCAGAAAGGACAACAAGAAAAGGTTCTGTGCAATTTTATTCTTTTAATTTTTCCCCAAGTTCTATTAGAAGCATGAACAGAAAAATACAGATGTATACCTCAGATATATACTGAATTCCTTTCAGTGACAGGACAAGGAGATAACATGCTTAATAGATTCAAAGGGAGACTTACCATTCCGAGCACGACGTCACTCTAATTATGTTTACTCTAATTGAAAGCAAGGTTTTTTGGAATCTGAAATTACTTTCAGAATTCTTTTTTAAATAATGCAAGTGGATCAAATGTTGATCACAAGCATTTCAATCTTTCAAAATATATTGGAAAATTAAATGAAAAGTGGAGTTTGGTACAAACAATGCCCCAGGGCAAAAAACAACTAACACTAGATTTTCCAGTCCAGCCATAATACAAATCAACTTGAGCACACTTCTATGGCCAGACTGCCAGATTGTTATGACTGCTAATTCACTCAATCAAAGAGTGCATTAGCACACCCGGCACAAATAGCTTTCACAATAGGGTGCACTTCTGAACAATTCTAAGATATATCACAACAGCGAAGTAAAGAGGAAGATGATTTTTACATCTGTGTATTTACTAATGGACCTGTTTCCTTAACAGAAAAAAAAAAAAAAAAAAAGACAAACTTCAGGCAGAGGTTTATAAAGCAGCTCTCCAAGTTTGGCAAATCTAGAAAGATAACAGGGTACCAGTAGTTGACTGACTTTGTTAAACGTTTCTCAGGAGAGAGTCCAAAATTGATGTTTGCACTTCAGTAGTAAATCATTGAAGATGGAGAAATTATGCCAAGTAACTCTCTCAAGCCTTTTTAACTCAGACACACGACCTCACCAATCAGCTCAGCAGATAAACCCTAACTACCTTAAGCAAAGACTTCCGTACCTCTACACTTTCTGTCTCTGCTCCCCCCACCTGGGGTTCCAACTTCTGACTTAGTGTCTCATTTCTACAGTCTCCCTCTTTTCCAGTTCCTGTCCCTCCTCAAACAAGGAATAAGACTTTTATCTCAAGGATACATTCTCTAATCAGGTGCAGAGAGCTTGGTGATAAATTACCCAAAGGACAGAAGGTGGGGAGCTGAACACGCTATAACTTGAAGCGCTCAAACTTTTTATTACAAATTGCCGTTCTTAATAAAGGAGTGATCAAAATGGTCATAAGTAACTCTGACTTGTTTTCCAGCATGGAAATGCATGGACCATATATGTATGCTTACTGAACACATGTAGTAATTACCTATTCATGTTCACATTTACATAGATGTCAGAACCAAATGGCACAATTTGGCATTACTGTTCCTCCCTCCCTAATCTTCTATCCTCACCCCGTTTTCTCCTGGTTCAAAATGAAGGTGACATGTTGGCCGAAAATACTTTGCTGGTTATGGAGCATATTGTAAGAAATCTCTAAACCCATGTCGGGGGAGAGAAAGGAGAATAGTTAGAGGAACAAAGAGAACAGTTACAAAGAAAAAAATCATCATGGAATGGTTTTCCTTACTCCAAACTGCATCATTTCTACGACAAGTAGTCAACTCTCCATGACAATTTGGTTATACTTTCCCATCACTACTTACTTCCAGTGTTAAGTGTCCTAATTCCATCTGGGGGTTGGTATTAAGAGTTGCACAGGCAAATATGTGATAAAAAACAAACAAACAAGCCACAGCAAGATCATTTTAGAGTTGGATCATAAAAGAAAGCAGCAAAAATAATGATATAAATTGAGATTAATTCCCTTCATCTCTTAAATGGTAAGAGGGATGGCAGACTGGATTAAAGGTCAAAAAGTCAGGCAGATATTTAAATCCCTAGTTTTCTAGGAACTATTGTACCTTCAATTGCACCTTTTCATATATGGCATTTTCTAATTGTCATACTCCTTTCTTTTTAAATAACCAAAAGCTCATTTTTCTCTAAAGAATATCAGTATTAAGATGTATGAATTGCTCGAGGGATACATAGTTGGGAACGGGGGTGGAAAGAAGTCTTACATAGTGTAAATGCATGTTTAATTTAAAACATAAATTATGGTGTGATTTTGCAATGTTAGGAGAAATGTATTAAACTTAATTATAAAAGTTTCTACTGATTCACTGTCTGCTTTTCTGTTTTTGTTTTAACTTATTATCTTGGTCCTTTTTCTTTCTCTTTGCTTTATTAAATAAAAGAAGAGGTCATTGGCCAACAAATAGTCTATAAAAATTGTTCTATTTGAAGTCAGAAATTTCAAGGATTGTTAAAAAAGAATAAACTGTTTATTTATTTATTGCCCTTCAGAACAAAGAGATTTTTTTTTTTTAAGTTGAAAGAATAACAATTGCCACCTTCCAGCTCGAGATCTTGTATGTCAAGTTTCAGCCCAGAGCAAATTTTTACAACAAGTTATAAACCCCCTGTAACAGAGGGGGTTTATTATAATGGAAGTGCTGACACAACCTTAACTATAGCGTTGTAAACAACTATGCTATAATATCCATTAAGCAGAAAGAAAAATAAGCTGGCTGATCAATAATTTATACAAAGAGTACCAACTGCAGACATAATAACTGTAATGTTTGCAAAGCAATCTCTCCGCTCTCCAGGCTTAACAGTAAACGCGAACTAGCAATGCTGTTAATTTCCAACTCCTACAGATAAGAATACAAACAAATTACTTAAAATTATATTTTGCTCAACATTTAGCATGCCTCGATGGGATAAAATAAAATTTAATTATGATGTAACTTGTGCAGGATGCAAAGCTGTTTTGTTTTCCAGCACATTTTATTATGAAAGGACATTCATTTGGAACATCAATTATGGGGAAATAGTGTGTTTCAGAGAGTTGACTTGGGTCAGGCAGGCTTTTCTAAGAGTTATTCAGACATGGAAACAGATTGACACTGTTTAACTTCAAAGAAAGTTACAGGGTTTTACAGAGTCACAACCTGAAATACAATCCTGCAAGCTCTGATCCAAGTCAACTGTCAGTAAAAACACACCTTGTCATTAGAGTTCATGGGAAAAAGAGATTGGTTTGGAAAATGTGGCAATGATGAGCAACCAGTGAATCTTGGAGTGCTCAATTAATGGTAAGCCTCTTTGGCATGGGAGCTAGATGGGTCATTTCTACCTAATAAATGTAGAGCATAAAATGTGAGCATTATTTTCTTTTCTGGAAAATTTGAAAAATAGAATTTACTTTGAAAAATAGTATTCGTTACTGCTTTGCTTTTTATAGTGTTCACATAGGTGTGTCATGTTGATATTTTTGTTTTTGTTGATGGGTTTTAAAGCAGGAAAAGAGGATTTGAGAGGAGTCAAAGAAGGGAATAGAGTTGAAAGACACCAAAGTGCTCACGAGGTACATACCCGAGGTTGAACCAGACTGTACATTTCTGAGGTTCACACGGCCATCAGTCTTTTTGTCTGTTCATTTCCTGGGGGTGTGTGGAACCCAGTAGAATGAAGAGACTTTGCTATCAGAGTTGTGAAATGGTATATTACCCTGTGAGCAATTGCACTTAGAAAGGAACCAGTAATTTATATGAGAAGTGTTTAAGATTGCCTGCTCACCCAGTGATCCATGCCAGGTCAGTTCCAGTAATGCCAGAAAACAAAAGGAGGTGCACATCCCTGGGAAAGAGACACCTTATATGCCTTAAGAGCTCGTGAGGGGAAGCACTAAAATGCCATTTTCTCAAATGAACTGGTCATTACCATTTAAAATCCTGAGGGCTGTGAGACTGGGGAGGAGAGAAAGAATTTTTCTTTTGATTTAACAGGGCTCTGAAGTCCTAGTTTTTAAGGGGAAGGTATTTTGTTGTGATTGTCTCAGACCTATGCTTTAGCAAAGGTTAAATCCTGAGACGGAGACACAGTTTTGAACAACGGAATGGAAAATGATGAACACAACTGCTCTGAGAATGTACCAGGCCACCTAAAAAAATAGCACAAATGAACTTATTTACAAAACAGAAATAGACTTACAGACATAGAAAACAAACTTATGGTTACCAAAGGGGATGTGAGTTGGGGTGCAGGGGGAGAGATAAATTAGGAGTTTGGGATTAACATACACACACTACTATAAATAAAATAGGTACTCAACAAGGACTTACTGTATAGCACAGAGAAGTACACTCAATATCTTGTAATAACCTATCATGGAAAATAATCTGAAAAAGCACACACACACATATATATACATGTATGTATAACTGAATCACTTTGCTGTACACTTGAAACTATCACACGCTGTAAATTAACTATACTTCAACTAGTAAAAATAAGACTTAGAAATTAATTAGAAATTAACCGTTTAAAAAATTACCAGTACAGAGAGTAATACAACGCTCTACTGATAATGTCTTCGCCAAGTTCCAAGTTGTTGTTATTAATTTTTTACTTGAGTAGATTATCCCAGATCAACCCCTCACTCCACCAGTTTTCAGGAGAGGACTGTGGGATACTAGCAGGGTGTTATATAAGAAACTACTTTCTGAGAATTCTTCACAGGCCTCTTTATTCTTGTTTAACATAATCAAAGTACAGACTCTGAGTGTACTCAGGGAAGGGGTTGCACTACTGCCATCCTCAGCCTCATGCTTTCCCCATGTGTTGCAAAGTCATTTTAGTTTTTGAACCAGAGTTCAGTTCATTCACATGTCCAGCATAGCCCCACTTGTGTAATTAAAAAAAGAACTAAAGAAAACAACTATTTCCTGTATAAGTCAGATTTTATAATTTATTGATTGACACAACATTCAGCACATCCAGGAATCTTTGCAGATAATAACTGTCACCATACATTCCAGTGGGTAAGGCAATTATCTTAGGCTTTTACACTTGTTGATATGTTTCTCTTCAGGTGGTCTCAAGTCATTTCCATTCCTTTCAGATAGAGAATATAATGCTCAGCACTTGCTGGGTGCTCAGTAAAAGTTAGCTGGATAATTAAAACTGCTTCTACATTATTCCACCCATTTCCTTTGTCTCCAAATTGTATAAACTGCTCATTCCCCAAATAATATATCATTTGATTCAGACCAGGATGTTGAAGACTAACAAAATTTTAGTTATGCTCATTTTTGTTCTAATATATAGCTAATTTAGGAAAATTCTCAAGGCAAAAATCTCGAGATGCGAATAAATTGGGTTTCAAAGAGCTGGAAAAGAGAATTTTAGTCCTATAACAAAGGCTTGTATCTGGGACCCATAAAGAAAGAATCTTGTTAGTCATTCAAGGAGCCATTGAGGAGTCTTCATCAAGACTGAAAATATAAGTGAAAGTATACTCTGAAGTGCTGCTACAGATGATGAGGAAAAGTATTTAAGTTTGTGTGTGAAAGAAGCTCTACTTCCCAAATGTGAGTAAGCAGAGGGTGTATGCAAGGATTTGTATGGTTTTGTTTCAACACTGCCATCACTTCAATATTCATAACAAAGCTCATTTATTTGTGTACTGATTGTATACTTGTTGCTGAGGATGTAAAGAAGAAAAAGATATTCATCCTGATCAGAATTTCATATAGATTATCTCAGTTGAGTCTTTTGACCATAACATCATTGAAATTTCGCATTAGGGGAGTCCGCAGATCATCTAATCCTTGGATTGCAGATTTCATTTGCCATTTCCCCTTCCAATGACCATGCTTGAAATCACAAATGGTTCTCTGCTCTTCCCCTCAGAGCTCAGAGGCAAGCTCAGAACATTCCCAGTCCGTTGCACTCATCTCTGATCTTGCAAAAGAGGAAATTAACAATTAGCAAAATATGAGAACTTCTCTTTATACTCACAGGAGTTGAGGCCTAAGATAGGTATTAGATTCAAGTTCTCATTGATTTTCTTCCCCCTAGCTATCCTTGAAGGAGACTATTTTGACATCAGCAAAGGAAAATATTTTTTTTCATTTCATATGTAAGGGAACTGAGAAAATAATAGACTGACACATTTGGGTCTAGACTCATGCTTCTCTGCCTGTTTCTACCCCTGTATAATGCATTTCTATAAGGTCTAATAGAGCCACTAGATGTGTTCTCAGTGACTGCTTAGATGTATGTGCTTATGTACTACAATGCATCATGAGTAGAAGGGAGAATTCTAAAAAAGAATTGGGGAAATACTGTTATTTCAGGAACAAGATTTTGAGATCTTGAGAAATACTTAACCAGTTTGTGACGTTAGAAAGTTAGTCAAACTGTAAAAACCCCTGGGGTTCCTTGGCTTTTGTGACTACCGCTGGTTTCCTTAGGTTAGAACATGGCAGTATCCACCAGTAAAAGTCACCTGTTGAAGTGTTTTGCAAAATCAGGCATCAAACCTGCAGTCGATCACGTAAACACATTGCTTATCTGTAGTGCCTTACTAGCCTTGGTTTGCTTTTCCACAGAGGACTAGACAGCCTCTTTCTCCTATCCTTTTTTCAACCTGGTTTCAGAACGTTCACTCTCTACTTCTTTTCCAAGAGATGATTCAGGGATCACTCACAAGCAATTCCCAACAGAGCAATACCATGCCTTCCGGCTGCCCCATTTAAATTGTCTGAACTGCGTGGCTTTTTCATTTACTCTCCCTTTAGAGTGAAGCTGCAAAGCCAAGAAGACTTGAATGGCCTTGTGTCTTCAAAGAAGCGCCTTGAGCTCTGGAATGCAACAGAATGGGAGACACCACTGAATACCAGGAAATGTCAACAACGTGGCAGGAACGCCTGGACAGGTGATTAGGGCCTTACTCTAGGTATTTTCTAGAACAAGGCCATCAACTCAGCTGAACAAGAAGATGGGTCTTTTTCCCACAGAAACTAATTTAACTGATTTTTGAAACACATTGATAAGAGTGTGTGCATACATTTAAGTACATACTTTCCAGGCTATTCTTTGTTATACTTTTATGTAAGTGATTTGATTGACAAATAATGATAATTATTACTAAAGAAGAATTAAAATTTCCAATAGTCTGAATTTTGATCCTAACAGAAAGCTTTGGATCTTGACCAGATAAAGCATTAAAAAAGACATAAGATCAAATTAATTTTAATAGCTAAAACTCATTTACACTTATTTGTAATCTATTTCAAGCTTAAGTTAAAAGAAAACTAAAATGTCCCTAAATACTATATGCCAAGAGTAGCATTTGGAAGTTTAATTACTTCTAGGCACAGAATATGAAAACACGGAATTAATAATTACAATTGATAAGCTTCATTGTAAATATAATAGGTATCAGATGGTGCATTCAGTAACTAAACAAACAGCATTTTATATACAAATGTAAAGAAATAAACTCATGTCTTCAATGTTGCTTTTAATCTTAATATTTAGGAATAATCATCATCAGTTTCTTGATAAGTTTTCTTAGCCAAATATCCTCATAAATCTGACTACCACTTATTGAATACCCAAAAGAAGCCTCCCAATCAGGAACTGTCAAAGGTAAATATACAAAGTGATGTTTATACATACTGGATTTATGTATGTTAATATGATTAGCCATCATGAGACATAAGATATTCAAAATCAACAACAAATTAATGCTGTATTTGAAGTCCTCTAGATGTGAAAGGCACTTACTCTGATCATTTTTAAAAATCATATTTTCTCTTAAAAAGTACTTATATTTTTATAGTTTGATAATCTCTTATTATAACATGATCAATAAAATATCTTTTCACAGTTGTTTAGATACACAGAAACAGTTTCAAGGAATTTCTTTGCAGCACACACACATACTCCCACATGCCTATTTTCAGAGTTTTCAAAATAGCAATTACTTCTTTAGATTTATAGCCTATAACTCATAGTACTTTTTGTATCCAAAAGTTATTTACTTTTCGTTTCCATTTAAGTAATTTCAGTCTAAAAGCACTTAACAATCATAATAACACGGCAAAAGTTTGTTTTGTAAACACTTTATTATCAGCCTTTGTTTTCTGATATAATGCTTTAAAAATATCTTCTGTTGTATAAAGGACATTTTTGCAAAAAGGCAGCTCAAAACTTGTCCTTCCCTTCCTTTCATTGATCTGTTGCCTCTGAGGTAATATGAACAGCTATCTCCAGCTCTCCCACAGGCAAACTGAACATAATAATAAGTTAGTGTTACAGGCCCATATCTATAAATGATTATACAGGGTGCCAGTTCTTTTCCATTAAAGATAAGGTAACAAAGATACTATAGAGAAGAAAACTGATTAGCACAAACAAGGGAGTGCTTCTGACTTTAAGATTTTGTTATTTCTCTGGTAACCATTGAGTTTCTCTTGCAGTTGGGTTTCCAATAAGGTGAAGGTGCCCTCTGTAGGAGACTCCCAGTAAATGCCGCTTCTCTATACTTGGTTGACGACATACAAGTTGTTTTTTCCCTCTTCTCCAATTTATAAACAAACAAACAAACACAGTATTCTGTGTTAACAAGTTTGAACTCTATAAATCTTAGAGGGAAATGAGTATAAAGCCTGCAATCAGCTATGCAAATCTAGTGCATTTTCTAAATGAGAGAAATTGAACACTAAGAAAGCTGTACAGCACATTGGTGTTTGATATTTACTGACATTGTGGTATGTAATAGGATGGGTACTATAAATTCAGAGGAGGCGCTGAAAGCAGAAAGACAGAAGGTCTTTCTTGGCATAGTTGAGTGAATAGTGGATCTAAACAGAAGAATCCACATGCGGAAAGACACATTCCCCACCTAATAAATACACCTCCCCAAAAGGTCTTCTTATATTCCCTTCTTATAAAGGTTACCATAATGCAGATTCATTATCAGTCCCACTGGGTAGCATATAGCTCAGTAAGAAATTGCTTTTGTTAGCATGCTCCTAGAAAGAGATTAGCTGTTTCACTGGATCTCTTGGGGCTCTTTGAAATTTTGGGAATTCTCTCTGTAATTTAAAATGGAAGTTAAAGCCAATGTGAATAGACTAGGGAAAATCTCACAAATTAAACCTCTCCATCTGGAAGTTTCTTCATCATTCATTGCAAAAGTACAAGCTGAAATCACTTTTGGTACAGGTAGGAGAGATTTCATCAGCGATGAAGCAATTACATGTATACTAATGCTTTAAGAATTATGCATTTTGGTTGCAAAGAAAAAAACTGAAAATTTAAATTCAGAGCAGCAATTTGGATTTAATTTTTGGTCTTTATTGGCTTTGCATGTTACTTAGAGTTTATCACTGAAGCCATCTATTTACATTTTCTGGAGTATGACTTTAGCCCCTATGGAATGTGTATAGGAGAGGCTAGTATCACCTGTATTGTAAATTAGGGGATGAACAGATGGGCATGGAACATAAAAGTAGGGAATATCTGCCTCCTTTTACCTACCCGACCTCATTTGTCCTTCAATATCACCTCAAGCAACCCCTTCTCCGAGGATCTATGCTCCCATAGCACTGGGTACATACCTCAACTAAAACAATAACATTTATGGAGAGATTACTATAGCCTGGCACTGTGTTAAATATTTTATATAAATTATCTCATTTAATCCTCACAGCACATGAGAAAGGTAGGCAATTACTATTATCCCAAAACAAATATAAGGAAACTGAGGCTTGAGAGGTTAAATTACTTGCCCAGTCTACCCCACTATGGTATACTCCTTTCTGAATCTCTTATTTTCCCACTTGACTATCTTTCACACGCTCAACTTATTTGCATCTCTGGCTTCCTAGCATAACTGCCTGGTGAATCCCTGGCCAGGACTCACACAGCAGTCTGCTGTCCCTCTGGATGACGGAGCATTGCTAAAGATGCTTCCACAGCTATGCAGATTAGTATTCTTAATTACTCATGACTCTCAGTTGCCAGCTTTAAATTTAAGCTACTTTATCCAGAAAGGGTGCTGAATGAGCTCATGTCATCATGTTAATAGGTTGGTCAGGTCTCCAGTTGGTCTCAGAGATGACTACACCCAGAGATTCAAACCTTACCTCATATCATTTCTGATCCCTAAAGACACATTTTTCTAGCTGCCTTCCTCAGTTTCTCAGTCTGGCTTCTTCCCACACAGCTGTATTCATGGTACCTAGCGGCAACCATGCCCGGTGCTTCTAACTCTACCACCAGAGATGGATTGAGTTTAGCTTTCCTGATCCTTAAGTTCAGAAATCCAAGACAGAGCTTTGATTGAATCACCTTGGGGCAGATATATATTTCTGAGAGAAGAAACTTGTCAGGGGTCGTATTAGATAGTGGTTAAGAATGTATGGGATGTGAAGTAACACACCTAGAATTCAAAACCTGGCCTGTGTGTGACCTAGGACAAGTTCACATCTTGTGCCTCAATTTCCTTGCCTGAAAAAAGGAGATAATAATTGTACCTACTTCACTGCATTTTTATGATGATTAAATAAGTTAATATAAAAAACTTTGACTTGTGCCTGGTTCTGGATATGTTAATTATCACTGATTGTACAGGTCTTGGGATTGAGACAAATATTCACTCACAGTTCACTCACTATAGCCAAAGAGACAGAGTAATTTAAGAGCACTGAAGCTCACACTTGAAGGATATGCTGAATGTGGAGGCTGTGGAGTTTTCTAGATGGGGGACACTTTTCCAGAAGAAAGGTTGAGAAGTGCTAGACAGAAAAATCATCAGAGGTCTGCTATACAACTATGAAAATGTATCATCTCCTGTACCAATAGAGGGCCATTCAACAATCCTTTGATGTGCCCTGGATCAGCTCCATCTTGTCTTCCTTCAGTGATAATTCTGAATCTTCCTCTAATGCTAGACCCCACTCCTCATGTACTTGATCTATATTCTCTAATGACACTCCTTCTGGTGCAAAAGGAAATTTATGATTGTCAAGTCTTCACCTTTTCTTGCTTGGATGTTGCTAGAGCCCCCTAGTTGACTCCCTTTCCCAATCTTGCCCTTCATCCATCTACACTATATTTGGATCCACACTGGAACTTGAATATATCTTCCATATAAATCTGGCCATGCAGTCCGTATACTTCAAACTCTTCAATGGGGCCACGTCTGCCCTGGCCCCCAAGATCGGCCCCCTGGGTCTGTCTCCAAAAAAAGTTGGTGGTGACATTACCAAGGCATCTGGTAATTGGAAGGGTCTGAGGATTACAGTGAAACTGACCATTCAGAACTGACAGAATGAAGTCCAAGATAGTACTGAGCCTGACCTAAAAACCTTTTCCTTTTCTGTTTTGTATTTGAATACTCTCATGTGTGATTTTTTTTTTTTTTTTTTTTTCCGGTACGTGGACCTCTCACTGTTGTGGCCTCTCCCGTTGCGGAGCATAGGCTCCGGACGCGCAGGCTCAGTGGCCATGTCTCAGGGCCTAGCCGCTCCGCGGCATGTGGAATCTTCCCGGACCGGGGCACGAACCCGTGTCCCCTGCATCGGCAGGCGTACTCTCAACCACTGCGCCACCAGGGAAGCCCCTCATGTGTGATTTTTATTTTAGAAAGTCTAAAGTGCTGAATTTGTAAATTAAATCATGCTATTCCTGTGGTAAAAATACTTCTATTGCTTCTTATTAGACTTTTAACAGCACTCTGTTCTCTTTCTTGATAGTGTTTTTCATAACTTTTAATTTTCCTTTGGATTGTTAACTTTTTTCTTGTGTGACTGTATCTACTGGTAATAAGTTCTTTTAGCACATTTATATTTTAATCCTTATTGTATTCTCTGTCCAGTATAGTGATTACATATAGAAGGTATACAGTATTCATTGAATGATAATTGGCCTACTACAAGTAATATGTATATACCGTGTTATTTCACATATCTGGCTTTTGCTTATGAGTATCTCTTCCAGAATTTATTTGCTTAGCTAACTCTTTCTCCCCTTTCAGGATAACTCTCCAAGAAAGATTCTCCAAACCCACAAAAGAGCAAACTATCTCATGTCTATGCTATCACATTATCCTGTGTATATCTCTATTTTATTATTTATTATGCTTTATCTATCTGTCTTCATTAATGATGGGGAATGGGTCTCAATCATTTCTTAATCATCTCTTAACATGATGCTTAACATAAAACAATCCCCAAATTGAACTTTGCTTTGTTCAAGATACAGATTAATCTCCACCTGAATGACAAAACAAATTTTGAATGAATGAAGTATTAAGGAATAAATGAATTAAATATTGCATTATACCTTTTCTTTAATAATTTCCTAATAATTTGAGCCTAAATGCTTTTTTTTATCATTTATTTTGTATACTATTTAGCTACTAATTCAATGTCTTGTGAAATCTATTAAAATTATTGCCTTGAACTACTATTTTTACCTTGGGAAGTTTAAATTTTGATGGGTTTTATCTCATTTTTTCATCTCATCAGCTAGAGAATGGGGGTTGCCCTATATAATCCCAGAAAATGGCACACATGCATGTAACAAGCATATGTTCATTAGATTCAAGTTGGATAGATTTGAAGTCTGTGTAAATTCAGAGACATTTAGAATATCTTGTCTACTATTATAGTTAACTTTTTCTGCATAACAATACAACCCAGAACTTCGTGGTTTAAAAAAAAGAAAAACTCACTAGTTCATTTATTTTGTGCTTTTATGGGAAGGCTGGGATGGTACTTCTGGTCTGGGTCAGCTCAGCTGGGTTGTATGTTTTACAGTGGCTTTTTTATGTGTCTGATGATTAACAGATTAGTTCAGCTGGGGTTTCACCAGGCAGTTGTGTTAGCTGTGAATATTCTTGTACATGTTAACTGGTGGACGTATGCAAAACATTCTCTAGGTATTATGGACTGAATTGTGTCCCCCAAATTCAAATTCACATGTCAAAGTCTAAACACCCAATGTGACAATATTTGGAGATAGAGAATTTAGTAGATAATTAAGATTAAATGAAGTCATTAAGGTGTGGTCTTAATCTGATAGGATTGGTCAATTTATAAGAAGAGGAAGAGAAAGGAAGGCCATGTAAGAACACAGGAAGGAGACAGCTGTCTGCAAGCTAGGAAGGGTGCTCTTGCTAGAGACCAATCATCTGATCTTGCACTTCCCAGCCTTCAGAACTGTGAGAAACAAATTTTCTGTTGTTTGAGCCACCCAGTCTATGATATTTTTTATGGCAGCCTGAGCAGACTTAGACACTAGGGTATATACCTAGGAGCAGACTTGCATAATTGTAGGGTGTACACATCTTCAAATTGATTAGATAAAGTCAATGGTTTTCCAAATTATTATATCAATTTACATTTCAAAAATTGTTCTATATCTGTCATAATACCTGTTAATCTGAAACTTTTGAAATTTGGCGTCCAGGTGGGTATGAAATGGAAACCAATTGCAGTTTTAATTTACATTTCCTTATTACAAAGTTTGAGAATTTTCTCATATGCTTTTTGGCCTTTTGGATTTCCTTCTGTCAAATGTCTACACTTTTTCCCATTAAGAATTGCACCATTTATGTTTTTCTTTTTGATGCATAGAATTTATTTATGTATTCTGAATACTAATTCTTTGGCAGTTATATTTGTTGAAAATTTATTTCCCCCACTCTGTGGCTTGTATTTTCTTTGGGATAGTTTTTGATGAGTAGACATTCTTAATTTGAATGTAGTCTAATTCTTATTCTTTTCTTTATAGACTTCTCTTTTTGTGTCTTGCATAAGAAATTTTCCCTACCCTAACAGCACAAAATTATTCTTTAGTTTTTTTAAAAATTTTGATTTTTCCTTTATACATTTAAGTCTTTAATACAGTGGAAACTGATGTTTTTCACAGCAGAGATAGGTGGGTGGGGAGAGGTGGGCAAAGGGAGTGCTACTGGCATCTAGTGGGGTAGAGGTCAGGAATGCTGATAAATATCCTACAATGCACAACAAAGAATTATCCAGACAAAAATGTCAATAATGCCAAGATTGAGGAATTCTTAGAGTAGTGGTTTATATAATACAACTTTAACCAGTATTCTTAAATACTTTATGTGTGCTTTAAAAGAAAGTATATAATTTTGGGCTCTGTGTTCTATGTGCTTCTTTAAGTTAACCTAGTTAATTTTGTGGTTCAAGCTTTCATAATTTTACTGATTTTTTGACTATATGATTTATCATTATTAAGAAAATTGTTACAATCTCTCAATGTAAATTAGTCTAGTTCTTATAGTTCTGTGATGTCTTGCTTTCAATAATTTGAGGTCCGTTGTTAGGTGAAACAAGATTAGAACTCATCTGTCTTTCTGGTGATTTGAAATGTTATTTTTAAGTGACTATCACTTTCTCTGCTACTATATTT
The DNA here is from genome assembly GCF_963455315.2 of Globicephala melas. Lineage (NCBI taxonomy): Eukaryota > Metazoa > Chordata > Mammalia > Artiodactyla > Delphinidae > Globicephala > Globicephala melas. The sequence goes on from NC_083331.1 coordinate 45,807,876, forward strand.
TTCCTTAAGTCTATTTTGTCTAATATATTTTTATAAACACATCTGGCTTTTAAAATTTGCTTAGTAGTCATCAGTTATAATCCTTACAATCCATTTATTTTATCTTTTCAGTGTTGTTATATTTTACGGTGTCTCTGTAAACACTATGGAGCCCCCTTCTTCCCTCTCTTCCTTCCTTCCTTCTTTCCTTCCTTTCTTTCTCTCCCTCTCCCTCTCTCTTTCTTTCTATTACCAATTGATATGTTTTTTAAATTGTGATAAAATACATATACCATAAAATTTAGCATTTGTACCATTTTTAAGTGCCCAGTACAGTCATGTTAACTATATGTACATTGTTATGTATCAGATCTCTAGAACCTCTTCATCTTGCAAAACTGAAACTCTGTGCCCATAAACAACAACCCCCATTTCCCCCTCCCTGCCAGCATCTGGTAACCACGTTGTACTTTCTGTTTCTATGAGTTTGACTGCTTTAGATACCTCACCTGAGTGGAAGCATTTGGTGTTTGTATTTTTGCGACTGGCTTATTCCACTTAGCATAATGCCCTCAAGGTTTATCTATGTTGTAGCATATGACAGGATTTATTTCTTTTTTAAGGCTGAATAATATTCCATTGTATGCATGCTCTACATTTTCTTTTTTCTGAGAGAATATATTTATTTTAAATAATTTTTTTTTCCCAAAGTCTTTGGTATGCACTTTGATACAAATAGCACTTACATATGGAGGGAGATGTTAAATAGTTTCAAACAGATGGAAATGAAACGTACTTGGAAAACATAAATTCAAATTCTGTAATAAATAAAGGAACACCACTCCCTATATGTGATAACCAAGTCATACTTAATAATATTCACTTGTCTTGACCAATGAATTTTTCTAATACTTTACAAAACAAAAAATAAAAGTTTCTTTAAAAATAATCAAGTTCCTCTTAAGAAGTGAGAATTATCTACAATTGTACTAGACTTAGGCAAAAAAATGTTAACACAGCAAACCAGAAACACCATATATGAGATTCTAATGCAAATGTTTGTTCTTTCCCTTTTAAAGGAAAACGATTGAAAATCTTCCCCCAGGTAGGGGGACGTCAGCAGTACTTTTGAGTGCCTGAGTGACTGATTTCTGCTTTGCATAGCCCTAGGCCTGTGGATCATTTTCTCCTGGTCCTCTGCTAGGCTGGGCTGAGCAGTTGGCTCCTTATATTTAGTCCCCAAAACCCAGTTTGATTACTTTCTTGTTTGACTTTTACTTTCTCTGCAATTTCATCAACTAGAGAAACAAAATGTTGCCTTCACTCAGTGCGTGGTAGGTAATGCTGCCTACTCTACCTATGAACTTAGTATGGCTTCTCTGGGTGCTTGTTTTGTTTTTACTTGAGAATGCTGTAAAACTCTTTACTTGAGGTCTCCACTGGGAACAGATTTCTCTCATTAGACAGAATCATACTGAACATGATAGCATTGAAAGAGTTGCTCAATTCCCATCTCCAGACTCTCATCTCCCCTCCATCTTCAGAGCAGTTCAGCTTCTGTTCCTGTTGAGCCCCATGTCACGTGGTATGAATAGTCAGAATTGGACTGTGCCTGAGTTTTTTTTTTTTTACCACATTTTCTTTATCCATTTATCCATTGAATGGACATTTGTGTTGCTTTCACCTCTTAGCTATAGTTAACAGTGCTGCAGTGAACATGGATGTGCAACTATCTCTTCGAGATCCTGTTTTCAATCTTTTTGGATATATGCCAACGACTGAGATTCCTAGATTACATGGTATATCTATTTTTAATTTTTTGAGGAATCTTCACACTGTTTCCCATAGTGGCTGTATCATTTTACATTCCCACCAGTAGTGCACAAGAGTTCTGGTTTTCTAATTTTTACCAGCACTTATTTCCCCCTTTTTAAAAATAGTAGCTATCCTATAGGATGTGAGGTGATTTCTCATTGGGGGTTTGATTTACATTTTCCTGATAATTAGTGATGTTGAGCATCTTTTCATATGCTGGTTGGCCATTTGTATATCTTCTCCGGAGTATATCTTTCTTGTTAAGTTGTGTGGGTTCTTTGTATGTTCTGGATATTAACATGTATGGTTTGCAAATATTTTCTCCCATTTTGGAGATTGCTTTCACTCTATTGTTTCCTTTGCTGCACAGAAGTTTTTAAGTTTGATGTAGTCCCATTTGTCTATTTTTGATGTTGTTACTGTTGTGCGTTTGGTGTCATATCTAAGAAATCATTGCCAAATCCTGAGTTCTGAAACTTTTGCCCTATGTTTTCTTCTTTTATAATTTTATAGTTTTGGGTCTCACATTAAAGTCTTTAATCCCTTTTGAGGAGTTGCCTTTATTTTAAATCCAGTAGGATACTCTTTGTTTTTTTTTTTTTTTTTTTTTTGTGGTACGTGGGCCTCTCACTGCTGTGGCCTCTCCCGTTGTGGAGCACAGGCTCTGGACGCGCAGGCTCAGCGGCCATGGCTCACGGGCCCAGCCGCTCCGCGACATGTGGGATCTTCTCGGACCGGGGCATGAACCCGTGTCCCCTGCATCGGCAGGTGGACTCTCAACCACTGCGCCACCAGGGAAGCCCACTCTTTGTCTTTTATTTTTTTTTTTTATTTTTATTTTTTTTTGTTCAAACCTCCTTTATTTTTTTATTTTTATTTTTTTTTCTAAGAATTGGTCCATTTATTATTTTTACCGAGGAGCAAGGAACAACTATTCTGTACATAGTTTCATGATTTTCTCAGTTCCAGGCATCTTGGTTGTAGATGATTTGCTTTTTTTTTTTTTTTTTAAACATCTTTATTGGAGCATAATTGCTTTACAATGGTATGTTAGTTTCAGCTTCACAACAAAATGAATCAGTTATATATATACATATGTTCCCATATCTCTTCCCGCTTGCGTCACCCTCCCTCCCACCCTCCCTATCCCACCCCTCCAGGCGGTCACACAGCACCGAGCTGATCTCCCTGTGCTATGCGGCTGCTTCCCACTAGCTATCTACCTTACGTTTGGTAGTGTATACATGTCCATGCCTCCTTATTGCTTTGTCACCGTTTACCCTTCCCTTCCCCATAGCCTCAAGTCCATTCTCTAGTAAGTCTGTGTCTTTATTCCTGTTTCACCCCTAGGTTTTTCATGACATTTTTTTTTTTCTTAAATTCCATATATATGTGTTAGCATACGGTATTTGTCTCCCTCTTTCTGACTTACTTCACTCTGTATGACAGACTCTAGGTCTATCCACCTCATTACAAATAGCTCAATTTCGTCTCTTTTTATGGCTGAGTAATACTCCATTGTATATATGTGCCACATCTTCTTTATCCATTCATCCGATGATGGACACTTAGGTTGTTTCCATCTCTGGGCTATTGTAAATAGAGCTGCAATGAACATTTTGGTACATGACTCTTTTTGAATTATGGTTTTCTCAGGGTATATGCCCAGTAGTGGGATTGCTGGGTCATATGGTAGTTCTATTTGTAGCTTTTTAAGGAACCTCCATACTGTTCTCCACAGTGGCTGTATCAATTTACATTCCCACCAACAGTGTAAGAGGGTTCCCTTTTCTCCACACCCTCTCCAGCATTTATTGTTTCTAGATTTTTTGATGATGGCCATTCTGACTGGTGTGAGATGATATCTCATTGTAGTTTTGATTTGCATTTCTCTAATGATTAGTGATGTTGAGCATTCTTTCATGTGTTTGTTGGCACTCTGTATATCTTCTTTGGAGAAATGTCTATTTAGGTCTTCTGCCCATTTTTGGATTGGGTTGTTTGTTCTTTTGTTATTAAGCTGCATGAGCTGCTTATAAATTTTGGAGATTAATCCTTTGTCAGTTGCTTCATTTGCAAATATTTTCTCCCATTCTGAGGGTTGTCTTTTGGTCTTCTTTATGGTTTCCTTTGCTGCGCAAAAGCTTTTAAGTTTCATTAGGTCCCATTTGTTTACTTTTGTTTTTATTTCCATTTCTCTAGGAGGTGGGTCAAAAAGGATCTTGCTGTGATTTATGTCATAGAGTGTTCTGCCTATGTTTTCCTCTAAGAGTTTGATAGTTTCTGGCCTTACATTTAGGTCTTTAATCCATTTTGAGCTTATTTTTGTGTATGGTGTTAGGGAGTGATCTAATCTCATACTTTTACATGTAGCTGTCCAGTTTTCCCAGCACCACTTATTGAATAGGCTGTCCTTTCTCCACTGTACATTTCTGCCTCCTTTGTCAAAGATAAGGTGACCATATGTGCGTGGGTTTATCTCTGGGCTTTCTATCCTGTTCCATTGATCTATATTTCTGTTTTTGTGCCAGTACCATACTGTCTTGATTACTGTAGCTTTGTAGTATAGTCTGAAGTCAGGAAGCCTGATTCCTCCAGCTCCATTTTTCGTTCTCAAGATTGCTTTGGCTATTCGGGGTCTTTTGTGTTTCCATACAAATTGTGAGATTTTTTGTTCTAGTTCTGTGAAAAATGCCAGTGGTAGTTTGATAGGGATTGCATTGAATCTATAGATTGCTTTGGGTAGTAGAGTCATTTTCACAATGTTGATTCTTCCAATCCAAGAACATGGTATATCTCTCCATCTATTTGTATCATTTTTAATTTCTTTCATCAGTGTCTTATAATTTTCTGCATACAGGTCTTTTGTCTCCTTAGGTAGGTTTATTCCTAGATATTTTATTCTTTTTGTTGCAATGGTAAATGGGAGTGTTTTCTTGATTTCACTTTCAGATTTTTCATCCTTAGTGTATAGGAATGCCAGAGATTTCTGTGCATTAATTTTGTATCCTGCTACTTTACCAAATTCATTGATTAGCTCTAGTAGTTTTCTGGTAGCATCTTTAGGGTTCTGTATGTATAGTATCATGTCATCTGCAAACAGTGACAGCTTTACTTCTTCTTTTCCGATTTGGATTCCTTTTATTTCCTTTTCTTCTCTGATTGCTATGGCTAAAACTTCCAAAACTATGTTGAATAAGAGTGGTGAGAGTGGGCAACCTTGTCTTGTTCCTGATCTTAGTGGAAATGCTTTCAGTTTTTCACCATTGAGGACGATGTTGGCTGTGGGTTTGTCATATATGGCCTTTATTATGTTGAGGAAAGTTCCCTCTATGCCTACTTTCTGCAGGGTTTTTATCATAAATGGGTGTTGAATTTTGTCAAAAGCTTTCTCTGCATCTATTGAGATGATCATATGGTTTTTCTCCTTCAATTTGTTAATATGGTGTATCACGTTGATTGATTTGCGTATATTGAAGAATCCTTGCATTCCTGGAATAAACCCCACTTGATCATGGTGTATGATCCGTTTAATGTGCTGTTGGATTCTGTTTGCTAGTATTTTGTTGAGGATCTTTGCATCTATGTTCATCAGTGATATTGGCCTGTAGTTTTCTTTCTTTGTGACATCCTTGTCTGGTTTTGGTATCAGGGTGATGGTGGCCTCGTAGAATGAGTTGGGGAGTGTTCCTCCCTCTGCTATATTTTGGAAGAGTCTGAGAAGGATAGGTGATAGCTCTTCTCTAAATGTTTGATAGAATTCGCCTGTGAAGCCATCTGGTCCTGGGCTTTTGTTTGTTGGAAGATTTTTAATCACAGTTTCAATTTCAGTGCTTGTGATTGGTCTGTTCATATTTTCTATTTCTTCCTGATTCAGTCTTGGCAGGTTGTGCCTTTCTAAGAATTTGTCCATTTCTTCCAGGTTGTCCATTTTATTGGCATAGAGTTTCTTGTAGTAATCTCTCATGATCTTTTGTATTTCTGCAGTGTCAGTCGTTACTTCTCCTTTTTCATTTCTAATTCTATTGATTTGAGTCTTCTCCCTTTTTTTCTTGATGAGTCTGGCTAATGGTTTATCAATTTTGTTTATCCTTTCAAAGAACCAGCTTTTAGTTTTATTGATCTTTGCTATCGTTTCCTTCATTTCTTTTTCATTTATTTCTGATCTGATTTTTATGATTTCTTTCCTCCTGCTAACTTTGGGGTTTTTTTGTTCTTCATTCTCTAATTGCTTTAGGTGCAAGGTTAGGTTGTTTATTCGAGATGTTTCCTGTTTCTTAAGGTAAGATTGTATTGCTATAAACTTCCCTCTTAGAACTGCTTTTGCTGCATCCCATAGATTTTGAGTCGTCGTGTCTCCATTGTCATTTGTTTCTAGGTATTTTTTGATTTCCCCTTTGATTTCTTCAGTGATCACTTCGTTATTAAGTAGTGTATTGTTTAGCCTCCATGTGTTTGTATTTTTTACAGATCTTCTCCTGTGATTGATATCGAGTCTCATAGCGTTGTGGTCGGAAAAGATACTTGATACAATTTCAATTTTCTTAAATTTACCAAGGCTTGATTTGTGACCCAAGATATGATCTATCCTGGAGAATGTTCCATGGGCACTTGAGAAAAATGTGTATTCTGTTGTTTTTGGATGGAATGTCCTATAAATATCAATTAACTCCATCTCATTTAATGTATCATTTAAAGCTTGTGTTTCCTTATTTATTTTCATTTTGGATGATCTGTCCATTGGTGAAAGTGGGGTGTTAAAGTCCCCTACTATGAATGTGTTACTGTCAATTTCCCCTTTTATGGTTGTCAGTATTTGCCTTATGTATTGCTGTGCACCTATGTTGGGTGCATAAATATTTACGATTGTTATATCTTCCTCTTGGATCGATCCCTTGATCATTATGTAGTGTCCTTCTTTGTCTCTTCTAATAGTCTTTGTTTTAAAGTCTATTTTGTCTGATATGAGAATTGCTACTCCAGCTTTCTTTTGGTTTCCATTTGCATGAAATACCTTTTTCCATCCCCTTACTTTCAGTCTGTATGTGTCTCTAGGTCTGAAGTGGGTCTCTTGTAGACAGCAAATATATGGGTCTTGTTTTTGTATCCATTCAGCCAATCTGTGTCTTTTGGTGGGAGCATTTAGTCCATTTACATTTTTTTTTTTTTTTTTTTTTTTTTTTTGCGATACACGGGCCTCTCACTGTTGTGGCCTCTCCCATTGCGGAGCACAGGCTCCGGACGCACAGGCCCAGCGGCCATGGCTCACGGGCCCAGCCGCTCCGCAGCACGTGGGATCCTCCCGGAACAGGGCACGAACCCGTGTCCCCCGCATCGGCAGGCGGACTCTCAACCACTGCGCCACCAGGGAAGCCCTCCATTTACATTTAAGGTAATTATCGATATGTGTGTTCCCATTCCCATTTTCTTAATTGTTTTGGGTTTGTTATTGTAGGTCTTTTCCTTCTTTTGTGTTTCTTGCCTAGAGAAGTTCCTTTAGCAGTTGTTGTAGAGCTGGTTTGGTGGTGCTGAACTCTCTCAGCTTTTGCTTGTCTCTAAAGGTTTTAATTTCTCCATCAAATCTGAATGAGATCCTTGCTGGGTAGAGTAATCTTGGTTGCAGGTTTTTCTCCTTCAACACTTTCAATATGTCCTGCCACTCCCTTCTGGCTTGCAGAGTTTCTGCTGAAAGATCAGCTGTTAACCTTATGGGGATTCCCTTGTGTGTTATTTGTTGTTTTTCCCTTGCTGCTTTTAATATGTTTTCTTTGTATTTAATTTTTGACAGTTTGATTAATATGTGTCTTGGCGTATTTCTCCTTGGATTTATCCTGTATGGGACTCTCTGTGCTTCCTGGACTTGATTAACTATTTCCTTTCCCATATTAGGGAAGTTTTCAACTATAATCTCTTCAAATATTTTCTCAGTCCCTTTCTTTTTCTCTTCTTCTTCTGGAACCCCTATAATTCGAATGTTGGTACGTTTAATGTTGTCCCAGAGGTCTCTGAGACTGTCCTCAGTTCTTTTCATTCTTTTTTCTTTATTCTGCTCTGCAGTAGTTATTTCCACTATTTTATCTTCCAGGTCACTTATCCGTTCTTCTGCCTCAGTTATTCTGCTATTGATCCCATCTAGAGTACTTTTAATTTCATTTATTGTGTTGTTCATCGTTGCTTGTTTCATCTTTAGTTCTTCTAGGTCCTTGTTAACTGATTCTTGCATTTTGTCCATTCTATTGTCCATTCTATCTCCAAGATTTCGGATCAACCTTACTATCATTATTCTGAATTCTTTTTCAGGTAGACTGCCTATTTCCTCTTCATTTGTTAGGTCTGATGGGTTTTTATCTTGCTCCTTCATCTGCGGTGTGTTTTTCTGTCTTTTCATTTTGCTTATCTTACTGTGTTTGGGGTCTCCTTTTTTGCAGGCTGAAGGTTCGTAGTTCCTGTTGTTTTTTGTGTCTGTCCCCAGTGGCTAAGGTTGGTTCAGTGGGTTGTGTAGGCTTCCTGGTGGAGGGTACTAGTGCCTGTGTTCTGGTGGATGAGGCTAGATCTTGTCTTTCTGGTGGGCAGGTCCACGTCTGGTGTGTGTTTTGGGGTGTCTGTAGACTTATTATGATTTTGGGCCGCCTCTCTGCTAATGGGTGGGGTTGTGTTCCTGTCTTGCTAGTTGTTTGGCATAGGATGTCCAGCACTGTAGCTTGCTGGTCGTTGAGTGAAGCTGGGTGCTGGCGTTGAGATGGAGATCTCTCGGAAATTTTTGCTGTTTGATATTATGTGCGGCTGGGAGGTCTCTTGTGGATCAGTGTCCTGAAGTTGGCTCTCCCACCTCAGAGGCACAGCACTGACTCCTGGCTGCAGCACCAAGAGCCTTTCATCCACAGGGCTCCTTAATTTGGGATGATTGGTTGTCTATTCAGGTATTCCACAGATGCAGGGTATATCAAGTTGATTGTGGAGCTTTAATCCGCTGCTTCTGAGGCTGCTGGGAGAGATTTCCCTTTCTCTTCTTTGTTCTCACAGCTCCCAGGGGCTCAGCTTTGGATTTAGCCCCGCCTGTGCGTGTAGGTCGCCGGAGGGCGTCTGTTCTTTGCTCAGACAGGACGGGGTTAAAGGAGCCGCTGATTCGGAGGCTCTGGCTCACTCAGGCCCGGGGGTAGGGAGGGGCACGGAGTGTGGGGCGGGCCTGCGGCGGCAGAGGCCGGCGAGACGTTGCAGCCCGAGGCGCGCCTGTGCGTTCTCCCGGGGGAGCCGTCCCTGGATCCCGGGACCCTGGCAGTGGCGGGCTGCACAGGCTCCCCGGAAGGGCGTGTGGCTAGTGACCTGTGTTCGCACACAGGCCTCCCGGTGGCGGCAGCAGCGGCCCTAGCGTCTCATGTCTGTCTCTGGGCTCCGCACTTTTAGCCGCGGCTCGCGCCCGTCCCTGGAGCTCTCTCAAGCAGCGTTCTTAATCCCCTCTCCTCGTGCACCAGGAAACAAAGAGGGACGTAAAAGTCTCTTGCCTCTTCGGCAGTTCCAGACTTCTCCCCGGACTCTCTCCCGGCCAGCCGCGGTGCACTAACGCCCTGCAGGCTGTGTTCACGCCGCCAACCTCAGTCCTCTCCCGGCGCTCCGACAAAAGCCGGAGCCTCAGCTCCCAGCCCCGTCCGCCCCGGCGGGCGAGCAGACAAGCCTCTCGGCTGGCGAGTTCCGGTCGGCCCGATCCTCTGCGCTGGAATCTGGCCGCTTTGCCCTCCGCACCCCTGTTGCTGTGCTCTCCTCCGCGGCTCCCAAGCTCCCCCACTCCGCCTCCCGAAGCCTCCACCCGCGAAGGGGCTTCCTAGTGTGTGGACACTTTTCCTCCTTCACAGCTCTCTCCCGCTGGTGCAGGACCCGTCCCTATCCTTTTGTCTCTGTTTAGTTTTTTCTTTTGCCCTACCCAGGTACGTGGGGGGTTTCTTGCCTTTTGGGAGGTCTGAGGTCTTCTGCCAGCGTTCAGTAGATGCTCTGTAGGAGTTGTTCCACGCGTAGATGTATTTCTGGTGTATCTGTGGGGAGGAACGTGATCTCCGCGTCTTACTCTTCCGCCATCTTCCCGGAAGTCCTCTTTGTCTTTTAAATGAGTCATTTAGTCCAATTACACGTGCTGTAATCACTAATATTTTTGTTTTATATCTATCATCGTATTATGTGGTTTTATTTGTACCACCTTTTAAATTTTGTACTTTCTTCCCTTGCCTTTTAATATCTATTTATGACTTACCTGAATCAACCAGCACTGTGGTGGCTGCCAAATGATACTCATCTACTTCCATTATTCTTTCTATATTTACAAGTTGTCATTCCATTGTAAAAAGGGGCTTTTTCTTCTTCCCAAAATATTTATTACTTTATTTAAATCATTGTAATCCATTTATTATTCTTATTTTCATGTTAAAATTGGCTGAGATTTGGCAGTTAGAGCCTATTCCAGCTGGCTGCTGTCATATTGACATGCCGCTATCATTCTTTGGAGGTTCCTTTATTTTTGGCACAAGATCCAGGTCCATCCTGTGCTTTTCATGTCCCAGTCCTGGAATTAGCTATTCTACCAGTTCTACCAGGAACCCCAGTTCTTTGTGGATGATCGTATATAGTAAACCAAGATCTGGGTGTTCAATGTGCTCATTGTTATGTATGTCTTGTTGTTTCTAGGCTCTCTCAGTAAACAAGGTAGGGAATGTATGGGTGTAATACATATTTATAAACAAATAATCAGAAAAAACATTTGTCACACACAGATTTATGTTCCTATATCTATTTCCATCTATTTCTAACATCTAGCTAGCTAGCTAGCTAGCTAAGTAGCTAACTAGCTAGCATCTATCTCTCCTGTGAGTGTGTATATTTCCATTCCCAATCCAGTAATACCACTGTGTTCATTCTAGCTTAGTTTCACCACACTCTGTGTTCTGATAATGAAAAACCTGACTTCCATTACGCTCAATGTATTTACTTACTTGTCCAGTCTTCTTGTATGCGATCAATATCCCCAACATGCTAGCTACCTCCTTGGCCTTGGCTTTCTGCTGTGTTCGCAGACTGTGGTCTTGCCACCTCCTCCTCTGCTGACTGCTCAGCTGACCCCCAGCCCCACTCCACCTCCTGAGACAAACTGCATCCTCAACCCCACCAGTTTCTGATATGTCTTTGAACCCCCAACATACCATCAATTCCTTGACTCCCCTGCTTTCTTCAGCCTTGGCCATGTTCCACAAGCAGCCAAGGAAAGGCAAAGAGGGAGGAGACAGCATGGTCCGGAAACTGAAAGCTGGAATTTATCTATGTATTTAATGCCCACAGCCTAAACCAGGTTTTACTGTTCTGCTTCTACCTTGAATTTCCCCTTTTCATTTACTTCTTGGTCTCAGAATATCTTACTTTCTCACCAACTAATGGATGTGTTTAAGAAGATTTTTAAAAATTACTTTATCAAAATTTTTAGTTGTTTTTAAAGGTTGGCCTGGGTACTCGGTTCTCTGTAAAGCCAGAGACAGAGCTGGAGGTATATATTTAAATGTAATATCTGAAGTTTTAACATTTTAACCAAATGAATGAATTTTGAAATCGGTATAAGGGCCTGGTTTTTTGAAATTGGGAAAGGAAATCCTACCCTAAGTGACATTTCCAAAGGCAGATACTAAAAAATTTGAAAGGAGAGTCCAGATTTTTGCATGTGTTCTAACTTTCCACTAGTGCTCTTCCTATCTTAATTGCAAAAATAAGCAGAGAGCAATATAATTGCTAGAAGGAGGAGAATAAGTGTAGGAAGGTATTCAGGATTTTCTACCTCAAATGAACCAGAGTAACTTTCTTAGATTTGCATTTTATTTTTCTTTATTCCACTTTACTAGGAGAAAGTGTTCCTATGCTAGAAATAAAGAGTGAAATCACTGATTGAATAGATGAGATATTTCTTTGTAGAGACAAACTCTGCCTTTTCAGGCATCTTATTTTCTTATCCTATGACAACGAGAAAATACATGAGAGTCATTTTTTGTGTTCTGTGTGCCATCCTTTATCCAGATATTATCACTGTTTTCCCAGATTTATATATTAGGCAATTAAAAGGTTGTATGGCCAAGCTTTGTAAGTAGTAAAGAGCTAACTAGTTGGAATATTCCACCTGAGACCATAATTGTCTCATACTTCCCAATGTAATTTTAAATAAGTTAAAAAATATTTCTGCATTTTATTCATGGGATGTGAGAATAAGTCATACTGTGATGGATCTGCACCCATTCCTTCCTGTTCCTCTTTCCCCTTCCAAGAATTAACTCAGTAGGGTGGCCCAGGTACCTTGGAAAATGTTGACTGCACCCCAGCAATAGTCCTCAGTTGCCTTAAGCCAGTAGGCACATTCTTTTAGTCTCTGGATCACTGTCATACGTCCAGGGGTGGTGGGCATGGTCTTTAGGAGTACAAAGAATCTTGGTGTTCCCATTTGGGATGCTTAGACAGAAGTACGTATTCTCACTGTCTCTACAGGTGGCAGTGGGGGAATGTGGTCTGGCAGACATTCAGCAGTCGTGTTGGAAAGGAGACTTGAGTTGAAGCAGATATCCCAGAGAGCAGAGCAGAAAGAAAAAGGAGTCACCACTAAATCCACCAACAGTGGAGCCTACTTATCTCTGAACTTCCACCTACTGGGGCTTATAAACCCTTTCTTGATCCTCACAACATAAAAAAGTCCCAAATCACAGAAACATTAAAGAAAAAATCACAATGGAATGAAACCAAACCAACAAAGCGTATAAATCCTGAGAAAAATTTGACTCTGACTAAAGATAAGAATTAGACAAGAGTATCCATGCTTTGCAAAAGTTGGTCAAATGATAAGAAATCTTTTTGTAAATAGGCTTTACGATTTTTTTGGTCATAAATGAATAATGAATAACGATAGCTTATTAACTTTTAGATGCATTAAAGATGCATTAAAGGAGCAACACAATGGCAGATCCAAAGTGGTTTAGGCAAATTTACCCTTGCAGGAGTGCACAATTAAAAGCTTAGTATCAGCCATTAACATACTCTGGTCACATCACTAATACCGCATTTAGAAGTCTAAGATTTTCTTGTTTGTTTTAAGGTCTATCCAGTTAGGGCACAATTCTTTATTGAGTCCATACCGAAGGTGTCTGTAAGCAATTTTGTGGACGACAAGGAACTTTAAGAGACAAGGTGAATCTAAGCTGGGCCCAGACTTTATCCACATAGCCAGAGATATTAAGGCAGTCTTTTTATTAACAAAAAATCTTGACATGAAAATACCAGCAGAAAAGACAAATATTGTATTATCCCATTTATATGAGTTACCTAGAATAGGCAAATTCATAGAGACATAAAATAGAGTAGAGATTACCAGGGTCTGGGGGGAATGGAGACTGGGGAGTTACTGTTTAATGGGGAAGGCATCTCTGCTTGGGAAGATGAAGAGGTTCTGGAGATGGATGAATTGTTGCACAATATTGTGAATGTACTGAATGCCACTCAACAATGATTAGATGGTAAATTTTATGGTATATATATTTTACCACAATAACCATTGATAACACAAAATATGACGCATAAATTCAATTATAAATGCTTCCATTTTTTTCCCCCAACAATAAGAGTCTATGTGGGATGGCCGGCAGGATGAACAGAAGCTGGGTGCGTGTTCAGGAGGGGCCAGGAGAAGCAGCATGTGCCTGGGTCAGGATAGATTCTCTCTTTCTCTTTTAAAAAGGTTTTACTGTTTTATTTACTGTGCAGAAATTGTCATTAACTGATATGACTTCAAAGCAACTTAGTTTAAAAAAAATGCTAGACACTTTTTGATATCACTTGTATGTAGAATCTAAAAAAATGATACAAATGAACTTATTTACAAAACAGAAATAGACTCACAGACATAGAAAACAAACATATGGTAACCAAAGGGGAAAGGGGGGAGAGAGGGATAAATTAGGAGTTTGGGATTAACAGATGCACAGTACTATATATAAAATAGATAAACAAGGACCTACTGTATAGCACAGGGAACTATATTCAATATCTTGTCATAACCTATAATGGAAAATAATCTGAAAAATAATATATATATATATATTCACTTTTTTGTACACCTAAAAACTAACACAACATTGTAAATCAACTATACTTCAATTTTAAAAAAGTTAGACATAAATGTCTAGATTTTAAAATATGATGGAGGGCTTCCCTGGTGGCGGTGCAGTGGTTGAGAGTCCGCCTGCCGATGCAGGGGACACGGGTTCGTGCCCCGGTCCGGGAGGATCCCACATGCCCCGGAGCGGCTGGGCCCGTGAGCCATGGCCGCTGAGCCTGCACGTCCGGAGCCTGTGCTACACAACGGGAGAGGCCACAACAGTGAGTGGCCCGCGTACCGCAAAAAAAAAAAAAAAAAAAAAAAAAAAAATATATATATATATATATATATATATAAAAAATGGAGAACTTGGCATCAATGAATCTCCAGATGGAGGAAAATACTACTTTCAACCTGGAGACAATCATCTATTTACCCATTTAAAGTGTGAATTCTAGATTAAAGCATTGCCAGGTAACATTCCAGCCTACTCTGGGAATTCTCTTGAGATGGAGATTTTATTGTTTCTTGAGGCAGCATATTCTACCTTCGCAGAGCTGGGACCACTGGAATGTGCCCCTTAAATTGAGCAGAAGCCCACAGTCCTCATCCCTCCCATACATCAAATTCAATTTTCATATGATAATAATACTTTACATTTATTGAGTTCTCACTACATGCAGGCACCATGCTAAATGCTTTAAATGTACCATCTTGTCCTGTCCTCATAACAGCTGTAGGAAGTAATCGTGTTTTTAGTCCTAAATGTTTCCATTTTTCTAAGAAACTTGTTAGCTTTTATATAAAAAAAAAAAAAAAAAAAAAAAGGCAGCCGAGGATATCTTTTCAAAGAGTTTCCATGACCTGGCCATCTGCTTGCATCAAAGCAAACTAGATATCCATTTTCTGCTTCAGCGTCTTCCAAATATCCTGTAAACTGGTGACTTTGAAGGGCACAAGAGTGAAGAAAATTCATAACCTTGATCACTCTCCCCTAACATAATGTAATGAACCTCACTTGCAGAGTTCACAGCATAGACTCTCCAGATGCATGGAAATTGAGTTCACTTTCTCTTCTGGATTTAAATAAACTATTGAGATCTCCTATTGTATTTATTTTATTATAGGCACCTTATCTGTGACAAGTGATCTCAGTTTTCTACATTTAGAATAAAGTTCTTAACTTTCTTGCAGTAATGATTATTTCCCACTAGTTCAATATGTTAGTTAATTGGGACTCAATATTATAATTCTTGTGATTTCTAAAAATTCCTGGATTTCATGTTTGTTTTGTGCCACACAGATGAGACACAATTAGATTAGAGGAAACAGTTTTCTATTTTCCATCAGACTGAGATATACAAAACACAAAGATAAAATCAGATTCTGATTTATAAATATTTTTCATGCATATACTTATTCTTTATCCCTCTGTATATTATCATGTAATGCGGATTCATGAGAGAGGAACACTTATGATAAATGGAAGGTTCAAGAAACCCAAATGATTAAAACTTGAAATACTTTGTTCCACCACTGAGAATTCTCTCTCTCTCTTTTTTTTTTAATTGGGGTATAACCACTGAGAGTTTTCTTGATTTAAAATATTTTATGTTGACACCAGTTTCCTTGTATTTCTTTATGTTCCCTGCATTCCTCACCACTGGATTTTTAAAAATCTAAATGAACATACAGGTGAGTTTTTGACTCATTTTGATTACTCCATACCGATTTTCTCTACTATAGTTAAAAACCTTCCTTTGAAATTCTTACTTTCGGCTCCATGCCATTACCCGCAACTCCCAACATGCTGCTTTGTTTTTTGTTGTTTTTAAATGTATTCCATTTTTTAAATATATATATATATTTATTTATTTTTGGCTGCGTTGGGTCTTTGTTGCTCCATGCGGGCTTTCTCTAGTTGTGGTGAGCGGGGGTTACTCTTCGTTGCTGTGCGTAGGCTTCTCATTGCCATGGCTTCTCTTGTTGCAGAGCACAGGCTTCAGGAGTTGTGGCTGTGGCTCATGGGCTCTAGAGCGCAGGCTCAGCAGTTGTGGCACATGGGCTTCGTTGCTCCGTGGCATGTGGGATCTTTCCACACCAGGGATCGAACCCGGGTACCCTGCATTGGCAGGTGGATTCTTAACCACTGCACCACCAGGGAAGTCCCTGTGCTGCTTTGTTAAATCTGCCCGACTTTCTCCCCATCATGTCAAGCAGAGTCTTGGTTAAAAGCTGGATAAAGCAGGGAAGGCTTACTGAGAATACAGGTCACTAAACCCTTCAAATCTCTTTCTTGTTGTCCCCCAAGCAACAGGGTTTGCTTCTTCCAGGAGTAGCTGGTGCAGACTACACTTGTACTGTTCTGGTAGTTTGTGGAACTCAGCACTGAATGACTTCATGACTCTTTGGGATAAAAGGCACTATTTAGTACCTTTCACCTATTAAATAGGACTTCACCATTAGAATTTAAAAACAAAAGCTAATTTTAAATATGGAGGAATAGAAATACATAAAAAGATACCTGTCCTGCCCACCCATGTCATACTGTAAACCAAATTAAAAGCCATTAAAGTTAGGTATTTTAATCCATTTTCTATGTTATCCACAGCGCCCAGTCAGACTAGAATTTGCAGGGCAGTAGACCAGTGCACATTTAATAACTCGGTAATCATAACTATTAAAATAATCATAATAACACTTTGCACTTACTGAGTACCTTTTATCCAAGAATTTCAAAGCCCTTTCTAAAGATTAATTAGTTCTCCTAACACTTCTACCAGATAGAGAAATGTTGTTGTCCCATTTCCCTGGTGAGGAAACTGACAGGCTGAGGTTGTGACTAGCCCCAGGCTATTCTGTAGGCTGTGGCAGTTCTGAGGGTGAGATCTTGGGAAAAGCCGTTCCCATCCTGTGCATTCCTCTTTCATTATTTTACATTCATTCTAAGTAGGCTGAGGTCCCAGAGTTGTTTGAAAATTGTCAAAGAGCTGTAAAATAATTTTAAGAATATATGCAAATCCCCAATGAAACTAGGACCACCGGAATAGGATAGTGTGTGAACATTTCCCTGACATGCATTTCTAAATCTTTGTTCCCCAAATGTCACAACAAATAAGACTAAAGTCTATAATCAATTTGTACTTGCCATGACTCTTCTCGAAGTTTTCATAATTATGCCACATCACTGTTTTCACTTTCTATACTTGTTCAGTTTCTCTGTGGTGTTTCACATAGAAAATTTAACTCTCTAGCTGATTCAATTTCTTTCAAAAAAGGATATTGTAGACAAAAAATTGAAAATATCTGCATTCATTCCTTTCATACTTATGATGCTAAAAACTTTAACACAAACAAATGTACGTGGGGGAAAAAAAGCCTTGGGATTTTAAGATGAAGATTTTGCTATATTCTTTCTGTCTTGACATCCTAGTTACCACTTAATTTTATGCCTTGTATAAATGATTTTTTTCTATTTTTCAGTTTTCTGGAGCTAGGTAATTTTTCACTTTATTTGTAGATATCGTAATGAATAAATGTCCAGCACTTGCTATATTCAATTACACAGCACAGAAATTTACACATACATATAATTAAGTATGAGATAGAATTTTGAGGAGTCAGGCAATTATTTCCCAGAAAAAAATGTATAGGACCAGAAGGATATAGGCAGTGTCATAGATATTCAAATCCTATAAACCAGTTCAGAACTAGTTTATGCTAATGGTTTATGGATGTTAATTGTAGAGTCTGGGATCTCCTAATGTTAAGTTAGAGTCTTTTAAATAGGTAATATTAAGTTTGGGTCCAGAGCACTTACTTATTCAAGTCTAGAAATTTAACAGAGTTGGAGGGAAAATGTGACTTATATTTGTTGTTCTTTTAATCATTTACTGATCTCCTAAAGTTATTCAAGTAAATTTACTTTTATTTTAAGCACGTGAACCTGTGTTATAAAATTTTATCACATTAGTCACCACCTTAATATTTTGGCCCTTTTGAAGCATGTCTCATTTTTTATCCACTTTTTCTGTAGTCTCCTTACTTTCCTTGTTTATCTTCTACCCCTTCTCTTGCTATTCTATTTCCTAAAAGCTCACCACCAAACAGTTGCTTGAGAATATCCTCACCAAGTAGTATGGATCCAAAATATTTTTATCCCTTTGTAATGAGATTTATGTTGGTTTTTCTAAACTCCAGTGTTGTTATCTAATTAGATTGCTTGTCATAATCTTTAATATAGCTCTTGTATTTAAGAAGTAACCTAGTTTTAGAAGCCAGAATTGGCATTTTGTTCTAATTGAGCATTCTTTCAATTTATGTATACTTAGCGTTGATTTTTTTTTTTACCTTTATGCCTTCATTTTCTGGATTTCCTATTTTTGAACACTGCATAATTTCTCGTGTCATTAAATATGCATCTCATTTTGCATGACATAGAAATCAAAAACTACATGAACTCAACTTTCTGATATGTGAACGTGTTGGAAAAAAAGAAGAGAGCTGGTAATGATTACAGTAACTCTGGCTCATTCAAGGCACAAAGTGGATGCTTGGATACATGTTTGTCTGAGAACCATCCTTCTAAAACTAAATCATTCTACAATACTGCTGGGATACCTTTCGTCTTCTGTGATTGGCTGAAAAGGATGGTGTACATTTCACATGCCTCTAATTGATTCAGAAATGTTTCTTTTCGATACTTGCCTGTAAATAGTTTCACACATCTGACACTTCCAGCTAACTAAAAACCTGAATCACCAAGAACAGATTCAGTTCACCCCCTCCCTTACTCCACACCCCAGGTTAGCATCAGGGCCAGACTTGCAGGCGGAAGGCCCTCAGGCAATCTTTTCAGCCTTCCACAAAATAATTATTGAGTAATCACTCAGAGCAAGGATTAAGTTGTTGCAGGTTAAGAGCAACAAGAAGGGGTGGGCAGAGAAAACTTGGGTTCTGCTAAAAGCTTACCTGAGAGGCTAGTTTAAAATACTCTTTGGTGGAATATGATATACTCCAGGAAGCAAAGTCTCAAGAGCTAAAATATTCATATTTGAAAAGAAAGTTACATCATAGTTGACTAGATATCACATAATTTAAGGTTTATGAGTATCAGGAGTGAAAAAACTTTTAGTTTTAAATCTAGAGCTAAATGGAAGTAAATGTTTAAGGAAAAATATTTAAGAGCTACATAGAAGTAAAAAGAAAATGACAAGTTTTGTTAAGGACAAATATATAGTACATTTCGCTCACTTCAATAACAAAAATAACGAAGAAATATAGCTATATATTTCTTTCAAACAAATATAATCATACTTAAGTTCAGATATTGTAGAATTTGAGATGAGACTAAGAATTGCAGGAGGGAGAAATAGAGGTCGATTTAGGCTCAGGAAAGGAGAGAACAAATATGTGGAAATGGAGACCTGAAGAAAGGAGAAACACGCCAAGGATAAATATGACCCTTTTCTTCATTTCCTCTGATCTTGATTCCTTTGTTCCCAGCATCTCCTTGATTCAGCTCTCCTAAGCTGTTTGCCGCCTCTTCTAGTCCACACCCCTCCCTAACAAGATGGGCAACCAACCATCCCTGTCAGTTTCAAAGTGCTACCCCTCTCCCTCTACCTTCCCTCTATGGTCTACCCCCTGCTTGGGGAGACTCATTTCCCCTCCATCTACTCCGGATGGGCCACTGATAACTGAATTTGGCTTAGTCTTTCAGATCTGTATATATATTTCATGTGAGACAAATAATAAAGAAAGACCTCAAGTCTTACTCTATACGAAGGAGGTTTTAAGAAAACTCTTGACACACATTTTAGATTGATTAAGTCATATTTGACACAATTAATTGTTTAAGTTATATTCAACCAAATTATTTTCCTAGCATATAAAATAGCATATTAGATTTTTGTTTACATATTTAGTACTTCAAATCGATCTTGAACTCCTCTATGAAAAGACTGTATATTGCTCATATTTGTGTTTTTAGAGTCTAGCATAAAACCTGGTACAAAGCAGGTATTGAATATAGTTTTTACCTTAATGAATAAAGCGGCATTATTTACTCAGAAGCTGCATTCATTTATTCATTTTATTTAACAAATATTTAAGTTCTTGCTGTGCATTAGACACACATAATGACAGTGGGGATGCATCAAAAAATAATACAGAAGAAGCTCTCTGTCTTCTGGATCCTACATGGCAGCTACATGTATAGGAGTGTAGCTCGTGTGAAAAACAAGTTAGAAATGTATGGGTTGGGGAGAAATCAAGGCATCAAACCAGTTACTGTCATGAAAACAGAAGAGCTTCCGGAAAAAGTGCATAAAAGGACAAGATGACCAAGACATAACTAGTGCCCATGGTTAGGGGTACAGGTTGCTTTTTTTTTGCGGTACGCGGGCATCTCACTGTTGTGGCCTCTCCCGTTGCGGAGCACAGGCTCCGGAGGGTACGCTCAGCAGCCAGGGATCACGGCCCCAGCCGCTCCGCGGCATGTGGGACCCTCCCGGACCGGGGCAGGAACCCGTGTCCTCTGCATCGGCAGGCGGACCCTCAACCACTGTGCCACCAGGGAAGCCCCACAGGTTGCTTTTTTTATAACATTTTTACAGATGTCTAAATAAAAGTAGTAATTTGGGTAATATTTTTAATAAGTAATAGATACATCCAAAGAACATATACAATTAGATCTGAAAAACTAAACATTTGATTTCAGGGTACTATAAGTCTCATAATAATTAATTATTAAATATTTTAAAAAGCAACTAATTAAACTGATCTGAAATAATTTTATCTCTTTTTTCAAAACCACAGTTAAAGTAAAATATTTATATCAATTATAACTCAATAAAGTTTAAAAAGTATATGATAACTATGTAAGTAGTTTTGTTATGTGAGAATTGTGTAGCTAACACTGTGATGTAACTAGTATATTTATACATAGATCACATTAGCACCATTTTTTGAGCAAATGATTAAATAGGGAAGATGTGAGTAAAGTTACCTGCAAATTGACAATTCACTTCTTGTATCCAGATTTAATACTGTCTTTGAAATTGCTAATTAGAAAATACTGAAAAATATGTCCTTATTAATGAAGAGAACAAAGCCAAAACTTCAAAATGGTTACCTACAGAATTATACCAGCACATTGAAAATCCAAATTAATGAGATGGTCTTTGAATAACTCAAAACAGTACAGATTACCTATAACTTTAAGCTAAATTATTATAACTTCCCATTCTGTCATTAGTGTGTCTGGGTTTAAATCTTGGCGTTATTCCCCATGGGACAAGTTAATTCACACTGGACTAATTACTTGATATCTTTATGCCTCATCTATCTCATCCGGGAAGTGGGGATAACAAGTTGTCTGGATAATTAAATGAAATAATCCATGGAAAGCTTGGCCTGACATATACATACATATATTCCGATTTTTAATTGCATATGGGGTCATATAACGTGACTTTAAGCCTTTTCCATTTAATAATGCATCTTATAGAGTGAAACTTAATAAACATTTGTTGGATGAAAGAATTGAATGATTCTTGTACTCATAAATCACCATTATTTTTCAATAACTTTATTTTATTAGACAGAAATACTATGATTGATCCAATAACTTCTCTTTTGATGGACATTTAATCTCTTACACTTCTGAGTTTTTATTATCATTATTAATATTATTAGTATAGTTAATTTCTTAACTGCATTCTAGAAGTGGAGAACTTTCATTTCACTCACTTTCTGTAATGGAAAGCTAAAAACTACACTACCCAGATTCTCTCCCAGCGAGCATTCTGGATGTCAGTTAGGTTCCCTAAAGGGATGTACCCACGGGAGTCTTGGAAGGTGTGTATGAAACAGACCCTACTATCTGCCTATTTTGGCCATTTCTATTAAAAAACAAGGTTGGTGTGACCTCTGAGGTATGATGAATTCTGTCCTTTGCTGTTAAGTTAATGTCTGCTGTTGGTACAGCTCATGGTCTGGGCTCTCCCTTGATCTGGTGAAGGCCTTGGCCACCATGACCTACGCTGGCTCAGAAGCCATATGAGAGCAACCTCAGCAATCCTCTCTGTAGTCTTACCTCAGAGGCCCCCTTCAGCCCCGCCAATGCTGCCCACACCCACTAGTTTATTTCTGATACTATGTGTTCCTGCTGGGTGTGCATGAAAATGCTTAGGCCTTGATCATGCTGCATGTGGTCCAAGGACAGCTTCGGAGAACAAAATCCAGGCTCTCCCTTTTCCTAACCATGCTGGACCACTGGGTTCGCCATGATGTCGATACCACCAGGATGGGTCTGGACAGCCTGGCAAGTGCCCTTCATTAGGAACATCAAACGGGGGGAAAAAGAACAAGAAACTCCGAAGCTTCTCTGCTATTAGAATTCCCTTCATGTGGATGTTTCTAAAGACATCCCTCCACCTGTCAGTGTCTCTCAAACTTCAGGTTGAGACACCTTAGCAAATTGTGCCCTCCAGCCTATTTAAAAGAAAAAAAAAGAAAAAAAATATCAGGACAAAATAAATTTAAATTATTATTTCAAAAAGTTTCCATTTTAAGACATTTATTTAGCTATGGTTATATATTCATTTTACATCTCTTCTTTTATACTGAATCATGAGACACAATGCATTTTTTCTGAGGGCTTTAGTCAAAATATGTTAAAGTCACTGTCCTGTATCATAACCACATTCTCTGTAGGACAATGGGTCTATGCATTTAGATTATAGCAAGAAGAGATATCCTCTCTTCACTTTGGAAGAAATGTGTTATTCCTCTTGACTTCATCCTAATGTATTGATGAGCATTAAAGAATATAGAGAATTCATTTCCCCCAAACAAAATTTCTCTCTCAAAATTAATGTTTTGCTGCAACTTCCTATTATGAACTTCAGAAACCAAGTAGTGACTCTTTATTTTTGCATCCCTGATCTGACAATTCTAATCCTTCTCTCCTCCCTGGCCCCCCATTCCACCCCTACCTCCATATCTACATGGAGGCCTGTGGGAAGATTACACAGAAGACAGTACAAGGAAATTAAAACAATGCATATCCCAATATTTCAAAAACATAATTCACACTACACATCATTACACAAGTCCCTGCAACATGATCCAATGAAAGGATGATTTTTGGTAAGAGTTTTGTTTTACACACTGGCATATCAATGATCTCTGGTTTATCTTCTCATAGAACAAACTGCACAATATTCAGGACTAGATTTTTTTGTAAGACTGGGCTAAATATTTAGCCTGTGGAAGAGGCACTAGAGTAGGCATTTATGCACATGGAGAATTACTCTGTGTGTGATAGGAAGTGATTGTTATTCTATCAAAAAGAAGAGAGTAGACAGAAAAGACATCTTAGCTGAGGTAGAAAATCTTTAGTGATGGTTTTTAAATTTCAGTCTTTAAATATATCATATCAAGTAATTATACAAAATATCTTCTCTGGGAATTTTAAAACCAGTAATATTAATATAAATATTACTGAAATTATTAAAATTTAACATTCAAATATCCCGGGCATATACATGTAGTTTGCTTTTATTTCCTATCTCAATCTAAGTAACTCCACTCCCTTCACTGAAAGACTAATTTGCCATTTCCACATTTTGTGACTCAGGACAAGTTTTCAACGTCTTTAAATCTTTGTTTCCTTAACTACAAAATACCAATAATAATAACTAGCTCCAAATGTGCTGAGTAGATTTAAAAATACATGAGCGGGGCTTCCCTGGTGGCACAGTGGTTGAGAGTCCGCCTGCTGATGCAGGGGACACGGGTTCGTGCCCTGGTCCGGGAAGATCCCACATGCCGTGGAGCAGCTGGGCCAGTGAGCCATGGCTGCTGAGCCTGTGCTCCGCAACGGGAGAGGCCACAACAGTGAGAGGCTTGCGTACCACAGGAGAAAAAAAAAAATACATGGGCATATATGTTATTGACACATAGCAAGTGGTTAGAAATATTTAGTGGCTTTTCTTCTCCTTCTCTCTTTTTTTCTCCTTTTTGGAATAAACCAACCCAACCTGGCACCCAAGCCCCACGTGATAACACTGCCTATATTGAAAAGCAGGTATATCAGAGTTCCTTACAACTGAATTTGAAATAATTGGTGGAACACAATCCATTTTACTAGAAATTGCCTGTGCATGAATTTCAAGACACCTAATGTTTCATTGCATTTATCACTCACAAGTAAGTGGATAGGGAAAACAACTGGAAATGAGATGAGACCCTTGGTGAGTATTGGGCATAGGAAGAAAGAAGAATTTTCCCCTGTAACTGATCCATAAACAACTCTTTTAGGACACATTTCCCTTCTCTAGCACTTTAAAAATTAATAAGCACTATTTTTTTTTTTTTTTTTTTTTTTTTTTTTTTGTGGTACGTGGGCCCCTCACTGCCGTAGCCTGTTCTGTTGCGGAGCACAGGCTCCGGACGCGCAAGCTCAGCGGCCATGGCTCACGGGCCCAGTTGCTCCGCAGCATGTGGGATCCTCCCAAACCGGGGCACGAACCCGTGTGCCCCGCATTGGCAGGCGGACTCCCAACCACTGCGCCACCAGGGAAGCCCAAGCACTATTTTTAAGAGTAGTTTTAGTTTTACAGAAAAATTAAACAGAAAGTACAAAGAGCTCCCATGTATACCACTATGCCCCCTTTTGTTTCTTCTATTATTAACATCTTGAATTACTGTGGTACATTTGTTATAATTGAAGAATGGATATTAATACATTGTTATTAACTGAAGTCTAGAGTTTACATTAGGGTTCAGTTTTTGTGTTGTATAGTTCTATGGGTTTTGACAAATGTAGAATGCCATGTCTCCACCATTACAGTATCGTATAGATACTACCCTAAAATGTTCTAACATTTTAATTGATTGGACTGTTGGTACTGTTCAGTACCCCTCTCTCTCTCTCTCTCTCTCTAATTTGCAGATTCTAGATGGGAAATATATGGTGGAGTAAGAAGTGAGAAAAAATTAGGAATTTATTTATTCAGTTATTTATTCCGTACACAGTTATTGAGCATTTACCATGTACCAGACTTTTGCTAAACGTTAGGGATAATGCAATGAATAAATAGACAAATAGACAAGTCTACTGGGTAAAGAGAATTAGAAAAAAAAAATCACAAAAAAACAATGACTAAACATAGTAAGTATCATGATGGGTGTTATGAGACAATACCTATAGGGACTTACACCACAGATGGATGTGTCAGGGAAGGGTTCTCTGAAGAAGTGAGACTTTAGGTGTGACCAGACTTTGAGTGGTTTGTAGCCAGAAAAGCTCAGAGAAGAGTGGCTGTTAACGGTGCTGCTATGCACATATGTTCAAGGCCCCCCCCACACACAGAGTCATACTAATCCCTCTCCCCCACTTCTCCATCACATCCACCTCATCAACAGTCTACCCTTGCTCCTTCTCTCCATCTCCATTGTCACTCCCTCAGCCCAGGTTGACCAGCAGCTCTCACCTGGACCACCACAGCATTTCTTAGCAATTCTCCCTCATTTCATTCTTTGCTTCTTCCACAACCCATTCTAGTAAAATAATCAGAACAATCTATTGAAAATATATATTTAACCATTTACTGCTATAATTAAAACATTTCTATGGTTTCGTCTAACACTAAAGGTCCAAACTCCCTAACCTCATTTCTACAGCATCTCAATGTGATGACAACTTTATCCTCACCCAATTCTCTCCCTTATTCACTGCTTGCCACTCACACTGGCTTTCTTTCTGTTTCTTTAAAACCAAGTTTCCTCTAGTCATGTCATTCTCTCTGCTTGGAATAGTCTTCCTCATGTTCTTTACTTGTCTCATTCCTTATCATCTTTCAGGTTTCTAACCTAATATCACCTTGTTCCTAGACCATTCAATCTTAATGAGAAGCTCAAATAAGCAACCATTATTATTTTCATTATAGCACTGATTAAAATATATAATTATTTTGTTTATTGTCTTCTTACTAAAAACTAAAGGAAAACAAAGATCTTAACTGTGTTTTTTTCTTCTTCTTTTTCCTCTTAATCCTGAGAACTTAGCAAAGTACTTGGGACATGCGTCGTGTTAAAAAATTATTTGTTCAAAAAAATAAATCATGACCCAGCAATCCCACTACTGGGTATATACCCTAAGAAAACCATAGTTCAAAAAGAGACATGTACCACAATGTTCATTGCAGCTCTATTTACAATAGCCAGGACATGGAAGCAACCTAAGTGTCCACTGACAGATGAATTGATAAAGAAGATGTGGCACATATATACAATGGAATAGTACTCAGCCATAAAAAGAAACGAAATTGAGTTACCTGTAGTGAGGTGGATGGACCTAGAGTCTGTCATACAGAGTGAAGTAAGTCAGAAAGAGAAAAATACCGTATGCTAACACTTATATATAGAATCTAAAAAAAAAAAAAAAAAAGAAAGGTTCTGATGAACATAGGGGCAGACAGAGAGAATGGACTTGAGGACATGGGGAGGGGGAAGGGTAAGCTGGGATGAAGTGAGAGAGTAGCATTGACATATATGCATCACCAAATGTAAAATAGATAGCTAGTGGGAAGCAGCTGCATCGCACAGGGAGATCAGCTCGGTGCTTTTTGACCACCTAGAGGGGTGGGATAGGGAGGGCGAGAGGAGTGCGTAAGAGGGAGGAGATATGGGGATATATGTATATGTACAGCTGATTCACTTTGTTATACTGCAGAAACTAACACACGATTGTAAAACAATTATACTCCAATAAAGATGTTAAATTTTTTTTTAATTAAAAATAAATAAATAAATAAATAAATAAATCACATCTTGTGAAATCCAGAGAAAACAAATTTGTTCCTTTCACCAAGACTAACAATAGATGAACCTATATAACTCAATTGTAATTCATGAATTTTAATTGCTTTCTTCTTGCTCTTATGTCCCTATTATGTATTGGTTTTCTTCAGTAATGGGCATTCTGTTTGCAATATTAAATGTAAAGTATCCCTTGTAATAATTTTAAAAAGAAGTGCTATTTCATCTTTCTCATAGCTATTGTTAATCTGTTTATTTGTTATAACTGGTGATATTTTCTTAGATCTCTTATCTGGTATGGTATCCTAATTTCAGAATTATTTTCTTGTTTGTGAAATATTCTCTGGTGGAAAAACACAGAAGGCAGGAGAAAATTTTAAATACTAACTAGGCGATCTGGGGATAAATAATATAAGTTTGGGACTCAGTTTCTTCAGTTGAATTCAAAATTGAATTGGAAGATCCCCAAGGTCCTTTTCAGCTCAGCCAAACTGTTCTAGAATGTTAGGACAAAGTAGAGAATGAGAGAGCTACATGACAAATAAGGGCTAAAACTGATCAGACATTAAAAAAAAAAAAAAAAAAAAGGAACATAAATAACCAGCAGGACATTTTAGTGATAGCCTTACCACTTCTAAGTCATCTAATGATATCTTGTGTTTTACCATCCTGGATTACATTGTGGTTTAGGATATTGCAATACTCAAATGCTACAGTAGGTCACCACCGTCAATCCCAGCAACAGTAACAGCGTTACCTAACATCTTTCATCGTAGGCTGTCAAATCACTTGGTAAACATCAATTAAATCTCAAAATTTTCCTACGCTAGTATTACTGTGCCCATTTAATGGATGAAAATGTGAACCATATTCTTGTTGAAACCACAAACCAAAGCTTTCTCATTTTAAATCGGTAGACTTCCTTAATAATTAATACGCTAGCAGAGACCTGAGGTTAAATTTAATGAATGAAAATTTCTATAGGTGGTATTGCCATGCCTGTGGGTTTATGGAGCTGTGCATGGTGTCTGTGAATGTGTGTGGGTGTATATACAGTGTGTGATAGGTATGCTTATAAGTATATGTAGTCGGTGGGAAAATCTTGTGCATATGAGGGTGTGTCTGAATAAATATAAAGTTGCACATTGTGTAGACACTCACGTTTTTTTTTTTCTTTCTCATTAAAACAATTCTCATCTGCATTTAAAATTTCTGGAATTCCCTTCACCATCCTTCATGTTCTTTTCTAGTCTCTCTCCCATTTCTCCATAATTTCTTCTTTCTCTGCCAATCCATGCTCAGAGTTCCACCCTCTAACTTTTATTCCCACACCACATACTCCCTCTGGTAGTCTTCTGCTCCTTACCATGGATTCATGGACTCTCTATACAATAATAGTACCCACATCTATTCCTACACTTGACTCTCTTCTCTAAGTGTCTCTACTGGCCATAGACATCACTCTACTTGGATGTCCTACCATTATCTTAAAATCATTCACCCTCTCTCTCCTGCAACCTAAACCTCTTTTTCTTCTTGCTCATCTTAGTAGTGATTACTTACCATCTAGATGCCCAACACAGAAACCCAGAACTCATCCTCTGTTTCTTCATTTCCCTCACCTTCTATACTCAAACACCTAGCAAGTCCTGCTTGCTAAGTAAGGTTCTATTTCCAATTTCCTCAATCGCTTGATTCCTCTTAATACTCTTACCATGTCCTTGGAATAACCACCATTATCTGCTGCCTGTATGATGATACAGGACTTCGAAAATTCTCTGGTCTGATGTCAGGGTGACTTTCATAAGACAATAAGCTGATCATGCCTATGCTGCATTAAGCCCTTCCATGCCCCCCGACCTGCCTAATCACTATTAGAGTCAAGTCCTGTCCTTGCCATGAGTTTCAAGGTCCTTCATGATCTGACCCCTGAAGACCATATCATGATCATCATTTGCTATTTCTCTTTTCAAATTTTACTAACCATAATGATATTGAGTGAGATACCTTTCTTTTTCTCTCTAATGTGTTCTTTCATAAGAATATATATATTCTTTCACTCTGGTTGTTTTACATCTCCCCCACTAAGCAAGCACTCTTTGCTTATTTGAGTTCTACCTTTTGTTCAGGGGTTAGCTCAAAAGTCACTTTCCCTAACAAAGTTTTGCCTTGTTTTTCAAGCAGCCATCTATGTGCTCTCAGAACTCACAGGGTATCACTTATTACACAGTATCATTATTATTCTTGTTTGTGTGATTTTCTTCCCTTAGACTTTAAGTCTGGGGAAGGCAGAAATGGTGTCTATTTTTGGAACACTGTGTTCCAGTGCTGGTGTTTGTTCCTGACACATACTAGATGCTTTGTAAATACTTATTGAATGGTTGACAAACTGAATCAGTGACCACACTGAACTTGTATAAGTAAGTCGATGAGGTCACTGTTTTAGATGAAGCTTGTGGGAATAAAGAAGATCTAAGGAAAATGGGTCAGACCAATGTTGCACAAAACAAACCATATCATTCTAAATAATCCAGGAGCAGTAAGTCACTCAGTCTAAACAGTGTATTTTAGTAGAAAAATATTTATTATGCCCTTAAATCACCTACTTGCCAGGTATGACTGTAGTAAGGCTGAATTAATGTGTGGTTTATGAAAATAATCTTAGATTTATTCTCTTCATCAGTACCCCCAGGCAGGAGAAGTCCCTGCCTCAGTCCTGTGTATCTCTCCAAAAAGGTGAGAAATTCTTGGGATCGTGGGGACCAAGTACATGTGAAAATGTGGAAATCCCTACCCAAATAAGCCAACTCAAGTTTCTTGACGCTGGCACATGCCTATTTTTGGGATCTGAATTTCTGAGAACTAACTGGGCCACTTGTAGGTCTGAAAGTTGACCAGAGGGCAAATATTTGAGGAAGGTGAGGATTGAGTATTGGTATGAGGCTTGGGGCTTCCAAATGCATGCCAAGGCAACCCTGTGGTGCTGGCCGGGTAGGATGAGAAGGAGCAGGTGATCAGGGAGAGGTGCTAGAGATCGAAGTCAGCTGTGGATCTCCAAGGGGTCTGAGGGGTCTATTAAATTTGTATCTGGCCATTCTGGTTGTTATGAAGTATATTTGTCAAGGTGGGAAGATGTATTTTACTTAATAGTTTGTCAACCTGTTTTACAACCTTCACCTATTTAAACATATGTTCTGTGGGTCTTCAGTTATACTCTGGTATAGGCCCACTATTCTTAGGGGCTGGCTTGCTATTCAAAAAGTTATTTTCCAGAAGATTTTTGGTCTTTATTAAAACTAATTATTAAAGAGTTCCTTAATTTTTTTGATAACTGTCAGTAATATTTTATAAAAAGAAGAAAATATATTTCAGTTATACCTCAACTCAAATCATGATTTTCAGCATAATACAGAAAACCAATATTTTATAGGTTTTATCTGTGTTTTGACATAATGATAATTAAAGTGCTTCAGCAAATTTCCTGATGCTAATTTTCATGATAAGGAAGAGACTAAAGATAATTTATGTCATACCTTGTTTTTTTTTTTTTTTTTGCGGTACGTGGGCTTCTCACTGTCGTGGCCTCTCCCGTTGCGGAGCACAGGCTCCGGACGCGCAGGCTCAGCGGCCATAGCTCACGGGCACAGCCGCTCCGCGGCAGGTGGGATCTTCCCGGACCAAGGCACGAACCCGTGTCCCCTGCATCGGCAGGCGGACTCTCAACCACTGCGCCACCAGGGAAGCCCATACCTTGTTTTTGTTTGTTTGTTTTGGTAACTCTCTTTTTATTGGATTACCATTGCCATGTTTCAGCAGTTTCTCATTATTTCAAAACTCCCTTCTTGGTAAATGGAAATCAGAGTTACTATTATTATACTTTGTGTGATAAAGTTTTATTTTGATAAAAGAATGTTATCTATATTAGACAATAACCATTTTTAGAATTTTCTGGCACTTAGTAAGAACTTTGTAAATATTAACT
The DNA here is from genome assembly GCF_963455315.2 of Globicephala melas. Taxonomy (NCBI): domain Eukaryota; kingdom Metazoa; phylum Chordata; class Mammalia; order Artiodactyla; family Delphinidae; genus Globicephala; species Globicephala melas. The sequence goes on from NC_083331.1 coordinate 45,838,586, forward strand.
CATTTAGGTTTTACAACACTGTGAGATAGATACTATTACTATTCCCATTCTACAGGTGAAAAGACATGGGCAAAAATAGGTTAAGCCACTTGGCCAAAGTCACCACCACATTTCTGTAAATAGCTGAGCCAGAACTCAAGTGCGGGGAGTCTAAGGTAGAGACAGGGCTGCTCAGCACTGCTCCAACACTGCTTCTATGAGTTTTGCTCTTTTTCTTTTTCTTTCAGCTTTATTGACTGTTTGTTTACTTCTTAAGGACATGGACCACAGGCTTTTGTTTAAAAACTAAGAGGATAGGGCTTCCCTGGTGGCGCAGTGGTTGAGAGTCCACCTGCCCATGCAGTGGTCATGGGTTCCTGCCCCGGTCCGGGAAGATCCCACATGCCGCGGAGCGGCTGGGCCTGTGAGCCATGGCCGCTGAGCCTGCGCGTTCGGAGCCTGTGCTCCGCAACGGGAGAGGCCACAACAGTGAGAGGCCCGCGTACCACAAAAACAAAACAAACAAACAAAAAAAAAAAACAAGAAAAAAACTAAGAGGATAAAAATAGTAACAATTACCAGTCATTAAAGGAGCAATTACAGACTCTGACTTGACAACTCAAAGGAGTTTAAGTTTTGCATTGCATAATTTCGATTTTTGAAAACTTTTCATATACTATCTTCAACTTTGCATAAATATTATACTTTATATCTAAGAAGCAATTATTTTGATCAAGAAAGAGGACATGCTACCATGTTGCTTTAATTTTGTAGGGAAATCAGCTGAGTTCCATTTGAAATAATTCAAAATAATAATACATCCATACTTAGAAGTTTCCTTTCTTAACTTGCCATTATCAGAGAGACATGGTGTCTTTAGATATTCACAAAGAGCAGCAGTCACTTTAGGTTCATGTCTGCAATACAAATGAATGAATAATGTCAAAGCCCTTGAAAAAATGAGTCTATTTAGCTAAAGGAAACAAATCTGAATGGGTCAAGTAATACTGTCATGCTTTATTCCACAATATTTGTGCACATTTCTGTTAGACACTGGAGTAGCCCAAGTTTATCCTTGACAAGACAACCACATGTGTTGTGAAGTGAGTTGCACAATTTCCAGTTTAGCCATCCACATAACAATAATTACTTTACATTCCTATAAAGATTTAAATTCTTGTTATACAATGTTTGAATATAATTGATTCTAAAGGAATAATCTGTGAGGATATATAACATTCACCTACTTGATTATGTAAAAAATCCATTTCACATTATATGACCTTATTTTGCAAGTCAATAGCTAAAGAAAATATGTTATGAATTTCCAATACAATATAAATAGAATGTCATAATCTATAGAGTAAGAACTGTTCCTGAATGTTAAGAAGGTTTCCATATTTTCTTCCAATACAAACACAGAAGAATATTATTTGGCCTAGATGAGTTCCTTTTATATAAATTAGACTGGAAAATTGCATCAGTTCTATTTAGAAATATCCACAAGAGAGATACTCTGATTATTGAGGTCATTGCTGTGACTACAGTAGTGACTTAGAAACCAATCTCACAGTTAGAAGGTTTATTATGGAAAGTAATTAAACTTAGCCAAATTTAGGAGAAATTATAGATAAAGGCTGAAAAGCTTTTGTGTTTCTAAAAACAATAACTTAAAGTTAAAAAGCAAAGTATTTTTTCATTGCAAAGGATCTCTCATTGGTATGGATATTAGAGTTATATTACTTTCATCATTAAAAAGGGGATTACTTTTTTCAGTGCTTGAAAAGGCATATGCTTACCTTACTCTTGCTTAGGAAAGATAGAACAGAGTTAATATGAATATAGGTGGTACCAGTTATCCACACATGTACCCCTTCATATACATCTATATCTATCTATCTATCTATCTATCTATCTATCTATCTATATCTATATATATATACAGTGAAAACTCCTGAGCCCTCCATCTACTATTTTCAGCTTTAATTGGATGCTAAGAGATGATTTTTAAAAGGGTGTATTTTAGAACAATGGTTCCAAGGCATTTGGTTTTCAGTAAAGTAGCCCTCTTCCCCCACCCTCCCCTATATATATATATATATATGTATATATATATATATATATATATATATACACACTCTGTGGACTAACATCAGGTTGCCATCTTCTAATTTTGCTGACTAAATCCACTAAAAACCAAACCAAACACAAAAATTAAATATTCTATTACACTATTTACAAATAGACCATCTTTATGTGCCAGGCTCTTGCAGATACCAGGGATTCACAATGAACAAGAGAGAGAAAATTCCTGCTTTCATGGAGCTTACTTTTAGTGAGATCAATTAGAAAATCATGTTGGTTCTATAATTCGAAAAGATACGTGCACCCAGATGTTCACTGCAGCACTATTTACAATAGCCAGGACATGGAAGCAATCTAAATGTCTATCAACAGAGGAATGGATAAAGAAGATGTGGTACATATTCACAATAGAATATTACTCAGCCATAAAAAAGAATAAAACAATGCCATTTGCAGCAACATGGATGGACCTAGAGATTATCATACTGAGTGAAGTAAGTCAGACACAGAAAGATAAATATTATATGATATCGCTTATATGTGGAATCTAAAATAAAAAGGGTACAAATGAACTTATTTACAGAACAGAAGTAGAGCCACGAATGTAGAAAACAAACTTATGATTACCAGGGGATAAGGGGGGGAAGGGATAAATTGGGAGATCGGGATTGACATATACACAATACTATATATTAAATAGATAACTAACAAGAACCTCCTGTATAGCACAGGGAACTCTACTCAATACTCTGTAATGGCCTATATGGGAAAAGAATAATAATAAAAAAATAACACAACATTGTAAATCAACTATACTCCAATAAAAATTAAAAAAAAAAAAGAAGATGGCGGAAGAGTAAGACGCGGAGATCACCTTCCTCTCCACAGATACACCAGAAATACATCTACGCATGGAACAACTCCTACGGAGCACCTACTGAACGCTGGCAGAAGACCTCAGACCTCCCAAAAGGCAAGGAACCCCCCACGTACCTGGTTAGGGCAAAAGAAAAAACTAAACAGAGACAAAAGGATAGGGACGGGTCCTGCACCAGCGGGAGAGAGCTGTGAAGGAGGAAAAGTGTCCACACACTAGGAAGCCCCTTCGCGGGTGGAGACTTCGGGAGGCGGAGTGGGGGAGCTTGGGAGCCGCGGAGGAGAGCACAGCAACAGGGGTGCGGAGGGCAAAGCGGACAGATTCCAGCGCAGAGGATCGGGCCGACCGGCACTCACCAGCCGAGAGGCTTGTCTGCTCGCCCGCCAGGGCGGGCGGGACTGAGAGCTGAGGCTCCGGCTTTTGTCGGAGCGCCGGGAGAGGACTGAGGTTGGCGGCGTAAACACAGCCTGTGGGGCGTTGGTGTGCCGCGGCTGGCCGGGAGAGAGTCCGGGGAGGGGTCTGGACCTGCCGAAGAGGCAAGAGACTTTTACGTCCCTCTTTGTTTCCTGGTGCACGAGGAGAGGGGATTAAGAACACTGCTTGAGAGAGCTCCAGCTCCAGGGACGGGCGCGAGCCGCGGCTAAGAGTGCGGAGCCCAGAGATGGACATGGGACGCTAGGGCCGCTGCTGCCGCCGCCAGGAGGCCTGTGTGCGAACGCAGGTCACTAGCCACACGCCCTTCCGGGGAGCCTGTGCAGCCCGCCACTGCCAGGGTCCCGGGATCCAGGGACGGCTCCCCCGGGAGAACGCACGGCACGCCTCAGGCTGCAACGTCCCGCCGGCCTCTGCCGCTGCAGGCCCGCCCCGCACTCCGTGACCCTCCCTACCCCCCGGCCTGGGTGAGCCAGAGCCTCCGAATCAGCGGCTCCTTTAACCCCGTCCTGTCTGAGCAAAGAACAGACGCCCTCCGGCGACCTACACGCACAGGCGGGGCCAAATCCAAAGCTGAGCCCCTGGGAACTGTGAGAACAAAGAAGAGAAAGGGAAATCTCTCCCAGCAGCCTCAGAAGCAGCGGATTAAAGCTCCACAATCAACTTGATATACCCTGCATCTGTGGAATACCTGAATAGACAAGAATCATCCCAAATTAAGGAGCCCTGTGGATGAAAGGCTCTTGGTGCTGCAGCCAGGAGTCAGTGCTGTGCCTCTGAGGTGGGAGAGCCAACTTCAGGACACTGGTCCACAAGAGGCCTCCCAGCTGCACATAATATCAAACAGCAAAAATCTCCGAGAGATCTCCATCTCAAGGCCAGCACCCAGCTTCACTCAACGACCAGCAAGCTACAGTGCTGGACATCCTATGCCAAACAACTAGCAGGACAGGAACACAACCCCACCCATTAGCAGAGAGGCTGCCCAAAATCATAATAAGTCTACAGACACCCCAAAACATACCACCAGACGTGGACCTGCCCACCAGAAAGACAAGATCCAGCCTCATCCACCAGAACACAGGCACTAGTACCCTCCACCAGGAAGCCTACACAACCCACTGAACCAACCTTAGCCACTGGGGACAGACACAAAAAACAACAGGAACTATGAACCTTCAGCCTGCAAAAAAGGAGACCCCAAACACAGTAAGATAAGCAAAATGAAAAGACAGAAAAACACACAGCAGATGAAGGAGCAAGATAAAAACCCACCAGACCTAACAAATGAAGAGGAAATAGGCAGTCTACCTGAAAAAGAATTCAGAATAATGATAGTAAGGTTGATCCAAAATCTTGGAGATAGAATGGACAATAGAATGGACAAATTGCAAGAATCAGTTAACAAGGACCTAGAAGAACTAAAGATGAAACAAGCAACGATGAACAACACAATAAATGAAATTAAAAGTACTCTAGATGGGATCAATAGCAGAATAACTGAGGCAGAAGAACGGATAAGTGACCTGGAAGATAAAATAGTGGAAATAACTACTGCAGAGCAGAATAAAGAAAAAAGAATGAAAAGAACTGAGGACAGTCTCAGAGACCTCTGGGACAACATTAAACGCACCAACATTCGAATTATAGGGGTTCCAGAAGAAGAAGAGAAAAAGAAAGGGACTGAGAAAATATTTGAAGAGATTATAGTTGAAAACTTCCCTAATATGGGAAAGGAAATAGTTAATCAAGTCCAGGAAGCACAGAGAGTCCCATACAGGATAAATCCAAGGAGAAATACGCCAAGACACATATTAATCAAACTGTCAAAAATTAAATACAAAGAAAACATATTAAAAGCAGCAAGGGAAAAACAACAAATAACACACAAGGGAATCCCCATAAGGTTAACAGCTGATCTTTCAGCAGAAACTCTGCAAGCCAGAAGGGAGTGGCAGGACATATTGAAAGTGTTGAAGGAGAAAAGCCTGCAACCAAGATTACTCTACCCAGCAAGGATCTCATTCAGATTTGATGCAGAAATTAAAACCTTTACAGACAAGCAAAAGCTGAGAGACTTCAGCACCACCAAACCAGCTCTACAACAACTGTTAAAGGAACTTCTCTAGGCAAGAAACACAAAAGAAGGAAAGGACCTACAATAACGAACCCAAAACAATTAAGAAAATGGGAATAGGAACACACATATCGATAATTACCTTAAATGTAAATGGACTAAATGCTCCCACCAAAAGACACAGATTGGCTGAATGGATACAAAAACAAGACCCATATATTTGCTGTCTACAAGAGACCCACTTCAGACCTAGAGACACATACAGACTGAAAGTAAGGGGATGGAAAAAGGTATTTCATGCAAATGGAAACCAAAAGAAAGCTGGAGTAGCAATTCTCATATCAGACAAAATAGACTTTAAAACAAAGACTATTAGAAGAGACAAAGAAGGACACTGCATAATGATCAAGGGATCGATCCAAGAGGAAGATATAACAATTGTAAATATTTATGCACCCAACATAGGTATACCTCAATACATAAGGCAAATACTGACAACCATAAAAGGGGAAATCGACAGTAACACATTCATAGTAGGGGACTTTAACACCCCACTTTCACCAATGGACAGATCATCCAAAATGAAAATAAATAGGGAAACACAAGCTTTAAATGATACATTAAATGAGATGGAGTTAATTGATATTTATAGGACACTCCATCCAAAAACAACAGAATACACATTTTTCTCAAGTGCTCATGGAACATTCTCCAGGATAGATCATATCTTGGGTCACAAATCAAGCCTTGGTAAATTTAAGAAAATTGAAATTGTATCAAGTATCTTTTCTGACCACAACGCCATGAGACTAGATATCAATTACAGGAAAAGATCTGTAAAAAATACAAACACATGGAGGCTAAACAATACACTACTTAATAATGAAGTGATCACTGAAGAAATCAAAGAGGAAATCAAAAAATACCTAGAAACAAATGACAATGGAGACACAACGACCCAAAACCTGTGGGATGCAGCAAAAGCAGTTCTAAGGGGAAAGTTTATAGCAATACAAGCCCACCTTAAGAAGCAGGAAACATCTCGAATAAACAACCTAACCTTGCACCTCAAGCAATTAGAGAAAGAAGAACAAAAAAACCCCAAAGCTAGCAGAAGGAAAGAAATCATAAAAATCAGATCAGAAATAAATGAAAAAGAAATGAAGGAAACAATAGCAAAGATCAATAAAACTAAAAGCTGGTTCTTTGAGAAGATAAACAAAATAGATAAACCACTAGCCAGACTGATCAAGAAAAAAAGGGAGAAGACTCAAATCAATAGAATTAGAAATGAAAAAGGAGAGGTAACAACTGACACTGCAGAAATAAAAGAGATCATGAGAGATTACTACAAGCAACTCTATGCCAATAAAATGGACAATCTGGAAGAAATGGACAAATTCTTAGAAATGCACAACCTGCCAAGATGAATCAGGAAGAAATAGAAAATATGAACAGACCAATCACAAGCACTGAAATTGAAACTGTGATTAAAAATCTTCCAACAAAGAAAAGCCCAGGACCAGATGGCTTCACAGGCGAATTCTATCAAACATTTAGAGAAGCGCTAACACCTATCCTTCTCAAACTCTTCCAAAATATAGCAGGGGGAGGAACACTCCCAAATTCCTTCTACGAGGCCACCATCACCTTGATACCAAAACCAGACAAGGATGTCACAAAGAAAGAAAACTACAGGCCAATATCACTGATGAACATAGATGCAAAAATCCTCAACAAAATACTAGCAAACAGAATCCAACAGCACATTAAAAGGATCATACACCATGATCAAGTGGGGTTTATTCCAGGAATGCAAGGATTCTTCAATATACGCAAATCTGTCAATATGATAAACCATATTAACAAACTGAAGGAGAAAAACCATATGATCATCTCAATAGATGCAGAGAAAGCTTTTGACAAAATTCAACACCCATTTATTATAAAAACCCTGCAGAAAGTAGGCATAGAGGGAACTTTCCTCAACATGATGAAGGCCATATATGACAAACCCACAGCCAACATCATCCTCAATGGTGAAAAACTGAAAGCATTTCCACTAAGATCAGGAACAAGACAAGGTTGCCCACTCTCACCACTCTTATTCAACATAGTTTTGGAAGTTTTAGCCACAGCTATCAGAGAAGAAAAGGAAATAAAAGGAATCCAAATCGGAAAAGAAGAAGTAAAGCTGTCACTGTTTGCAGATGACATGATCCTATACATAGAGAACCCTAAAGATGCTACCAGAAAACTACTAGAGCTAATCAATGAATTTGGTAAAGTGGCAGGATACAAAATTAATGCACAGAAATCTCTGGCATTCCTATATACTAATGATGAAAAATCTGAAAGTGAAATCAAGAAAACACTCCCATTTACCATTGCAACAAAAAGAATAAAATATCTAGGAATAAACCTACCTAAGGAGACAAAAGATCTGTATGCAGAAAATTATAAGACACTGATGAAAGAAATTAAAGATGATACAAATAGATGGAGAGATATACCATGTTCTTGGATTGGAAGAATCAACATTGTGAAAATGACTCTACTACCCAAAGCAATCTAGAGATTCAATGCAATCCCTATCAAACTACCACTGGCATTTTTCACAGAACTAGAACAAAAAATTTTGCAATTTGTATGGAAACACAAAAGACCCCGAATAGCCAAAGCAATCTTGAGAACGAAAGAAGGAACTGGAGGAATCAGGCTCCCTGACTTCAGACTATACTACAAAGCTACAGTTATCAAGACGGTATGGTACTGGCACAAAAACAGAAAGATAGATCAATGGAACAGGATGGAAAGCCCAGAGATAAACCCACGCACATATGGTCACCTTATCTTTGACAAAGGAGGCAGAAATGTACAGTGGAGAAAGGACAGCCTATTCAATAAGTGGTGCTGGGAAAACTGGACAGCTACATGTAAAAGTATGAGATTAGATCACTCCCTAACACCATACACAAAAATAAGCTCAAAATGGATTAAAGACCTAAATGTAAGGCCAGAAACTATCAAACTCTTAGAGGAAAACATAGGCAGAACACTCTATGACATAAATCACAGCAAGGTCCTTTTTGACCCACCTCCTAGAGAAATGGAAATAAAAACAAAAGTAAACAAATGGGACCTAATGAAACTTAAAAGCTTTTGCGCAGCAAAGGAAACCATAAAGAAGACCAAAAGACAACCCTCAGAATGGGAGAAAATATTTGCAAATGAAGCAACTGACAAAGGATTAATCTCCAAAAATTATAAGCAGCTCATGCAGCTTAATAACAGAAAAACAAACAACCCAATCCAAAAATGGGCAGAAGACCTAAATAGACATTTCTCCAAAGAAGATATACAGAGTGCCAACAAACACATGAAAGAATGCTCAACATCACTAATCATTAGAGAAATGCAAATCAAAACTACAGTGAGATATCATCTCACACCAGTCAGAATGGCCATCATCAAAAAATCTAGAAACAATAAATGCTGGAGAGGGTGTGGAGAAAAGGGAACCCTCTTACACTGTTGGTGGGAATGTAAATTGATACAGCCACTGTGGAGAACAATATGGAGGTTCCTTAAAAAGCTACAAATAGAACTACCATATGACCCAGCAATCCCACTACTGGGCATATACCCTGAGAAAATCATAATTCAAAAAGAGTCATGTACCAAAATGTTCATTGCAGCTCTATTTACAATAGCCCAGAGATGGAAACAACCTAAGTGTCCATCATCGGATGAATGGATAAAGAAGATGTGGCACATATATACAATGGAATATTACTCAGCCATAAAAAGAGACGAAATTGAGCTATTTGTAATGAGGTGGATAGACCTAGAGTCTGTCATACAGAGTGAAGTAAGTCAGAAAGAGAGAGACAAATACCGTATGCTAACACATATATATGGAATTTAAAAAAAAAAAAAAAGTCATGAAAAACCTAGGGGTGAAACAGGAATAAAGACACAGACTTACTAGAGAATGGACTTGAGACTATGGGGAGGGGGATGGGTAAACGATGACAAAGCGATAAAGAGGCATGGACATATATACACTACCAAACGTAAGGTAGATAGCTAGTGGGAAGCAGCCGCATAGCACAGGGAGATCAGCTCGGTGCTTTGTGACTGCCTGGAGGGGTGGGATAGGGAGGGTGGGAGGGAGGGAGACGCAAGCGGGAAGAGATATGGGAATATATGTATATATATAACTGATTCATTTTGTTGTGAAGCTGAAACTAACATACCATTGTAAAGCAATTATACTCCAATAAAGATGTTAAAAAAAAATTAAAAAAAAAAAAAGAAAATCATGTTGGTTCTACCATCATTATGTGTATGTGTCCACTCTACCTTTTTATTTCTGCTGCATCACAATCTTCTGTCTGGCTTACTGCAGTCCTCTCCTAACTTGTCTCCAGGATTCTATTTTGTAGCCCTACTCTGGCCAAAGTCTACTATTCTCAATGTACCCAGGAATAGCTGTTGAAAACTTGAATCAGGTTCTTCCATGTTTAAAATCGATGATGGGTCCTCATTATATGTAGCCTTTCCATCATGATGCACCACTGAAGGCAGTCTGGCCCCTCCTACCTTTCCTAACATCTCATTCTCTAAAATTCAACCACACAACCTCATTCTGTTATTCTTACACTCCACATTTACTCTTATATTAGGTTCTTTACGTTAAGTAATCCCCTGCCTTTTCCCCAGGTTTGTAGGAAACAAAATATTTCTACTAAAATGTTGCAGGAAAATAATTATCTCACATAAAAATAAACAAATCGAAGGGGTGGATTTTGTGTTGCTTATTTAACGTTGTGTTGCTTATTTAACTTTCTCATTAAGGGTATTCTTGGAATGTACATTTTAGTGGAGAGAGAAAGACAATATATGTGTAAAATAAGTATAATACAAAATAGTAGTAGTCTCATGGAGAAAAGTGATGGGAGAGAGAGTGGAGGTGTATGTTCAGCTTTCCATAGTGACACAGTAATTGTTCAATAAATATTAGTGTTGTCATTATTGTGGTTTTCTGCTATTGTTATTGAATGGGGAATGGAAAGATGTCAGATTCAAATTTCTTGTCTCTTAAGCAGTGATGTCACTTTCTTAAGTATTCTAATGGAGAGTTGGGACAAAGTTGGGAAGGAAAAGATACATATTACAGTGGGTGAATCAGTCTCTTTCCTCTACCACTTTATGTCAATAGTGTCAAGTTGCCCAAGGGAATGAACATTTCATTCCACTTTCATCCATCCAGCCACATTTCTTATTCTTCTACTTTATTTCCTGCTCACCAGTAATTGCCATCATTGAGTAGTATTCAAAAATAAAGAAAGTGTTTAAAACATGGGACAAAAATAAACAAACACAAATTGGAGTTAGCCCTAAAGGAATTTACTTTTTGACAAGTAAGAATTCATTACCAAAAAGTATATCTCCATGTGAACCAGTTTACCAAATAAATGATAAATACTAAAATAAGATTATTTTACAGAAGGATTAAAATAGAAATTTTAATCCTTCTTAAAGGGAATTTCTTTTAAAATGTTTTCTCTCCTAGCATGACAAAAAGCTTTAGTGTAAAAATTATGTTTGCCCATAACTTTTCAAGAACATGTCAATTGCATACATTATCATCTTGTGTAAACTTTTAAAGACTGTTTCATAGGATTGCTGTTGACTTTGAATCCCTTTCTGTCTACAGTCATGAAGTCAGTGCATATGCAATTGTTTTTGATATTACACAATATACATCAATTGTCACTTTTTTGTTTCTAAAATAGCACAGCCAGCTTGCTATTAAATCAAATATTTTAATTTTTCAAAGTTAATTTTTCCCCCTTTGATCTCCCCATACCCTGACTCAAACCCACAAGCACAAACATTTTCAATAATTTCTTCACTTTCACTTGACATATGTATTCTGGTGGTCACCTAATTCATTTAAAAAACAGTAATAAGCATCAACACAATTTTACTATACATTTGCAGTGTTTTTATTTTTATATCTGCAATGTGTTTTAACTTTTTAATTTCTAAGTCTTGGAACTATTCAGTGGCAAGAAAACCCTCACGTGTCTTTTTAAAGGGCTTGTCTAGAAATAACTTTGAAAATCTAACATGATATGATCATTTAAAAATATGAATAAAAATATGGGATATCTTATGTTCTCATACTTTCAGTTTCCTTTTGAATAGTAAAACTCCCCATTCCTACTCTTACTACTTTACCTTATGCTAACACTAATTTTGAAACGTGTGGCTCTGTTAAAAAAAAATCACTGGAGGGCTTCCCTGGTGGTGCAGTGGTTGAGAGTCCTCCTGCCAATGCAGGGGACACGGGTTCGAGTCCTGGTCTGGGAAGATCCCACATGCCGCGGAGCAACTAGGCCCGTGAGCCACAACTACTGAGTCTGAGCATCTGGAGCCTGTGCTCCGCAACAAGAGAGGCCGCGACAGTGAGAGGCCCGCGCTCGGCGATGGAAAGTGGTCCCCGCTTGCTACAACTAGAGAAAGCCCTCGCACAGAAACGACGACCCAACACAGCCAAAAATAAATAAATTAATTTTTAAAAAATCACTGGAAAAGGATTTACAGCAAGCAGTGTCAGTGAGAATTATAGAAAACCCTATTCACTTAGTCTTGGACATATCTCCTAATTTGTATACTGTTTGATATTTTCCTTTAGATAATGTATTTTCTTCCTTTCCCCCTTTCCACAAATTTGCATTGAAAGAAACTTTAAAGTTTTTGAATAGCTTCATTTTTTTCTTTTGTTCTTTCAAATTGTTGCTTTCACTACCTGTCTCCCCAACTTCTGTTTTCCAAGCCACATTTGAAAGTTCCATTTGGCTTGCTTACCAACAATAATAAGAAAGAGAGATGTTTTAGATTATGGTTTGCATTGAGAGGCTATCCCTGGATCATTGCACATTGGATTTAAAATGAAAATTGTATTTGGAGTCGTTTGATTTGCAGAAATAACAAGCCTAAATGCTTCAGTTTCTAACGGTAATTAGTTTTCAACCCAGACAGTCTGGATAACTGTATATTTACTACCTTGTAAAGAACTATCATTACGAGCCCTTAAACATTATTTGAAAATTAATAAACGAAAGTAGGAGGAAACCCTTTACTTTCTCATAGCAACAGGAACTAAATTATATTATTTTATTGTGAAATTTTGCTTTTCAATTATATGTTTACTAAATTAAGAGGCATGAAAAGCATAAAAAACAATTATTAGTTTCTTAATACTGTAAGCAACTAATGCAATGAGTCCCCTTTACTGTACAGAAACAGTGTTGTTTTTTTTTTTTTAAGAAAATTCTTTCCTTGAGTCGCCTGAGAATAAGCCTTAATGCAAAAATAAGTCTTGAGGGGGGGGACGGAACAAATTAGGAGTTTGGAATTAACATATACACACTACTATAAAAAAAAGTAAACCAAAAATGTCTTGTTTCTTTCATATTTTTAGAATGCATACATATTTAAGTGGGTTTTCTAAATTAGGTAAAAAATAAATCTTACACAAAAATCTTACTCTTAACCTCTTTTTGAGGTTATTTTTTTCTTATCTAAAATTGAAACTTGCAAGTAGAGAAATTTAATTGTTAAAAATCTGCAAATATACAAGAGATTCAGTAGTCTGTATTTGAGCTAAATAACAATTGTAGTTGATGACGGTGTTAGTTTTAAAAGATAAAACTGTGTATAAATTGGGTTAATTACTTGGAAGAGAGTGTGGAAGACAAAAATTACTTAACCTAATTCTCATCATCACGGAGTGAGGATAGACAGCCAGTGTTAACACAGCCTCGCAGAAAGCAGAAATGTGGCTCAGACTCAGCACTGTGGCTCTGGGTCATCCAGAATGTAAGCTTTTTAGAGGTCTGACGTCTGACTCCATATGAATGTTGTGTGTGTGTGCGTGTGCGTGTGCGTGTGTGTGTGTGTGTGTGTGTGTGTGTGTGTCAGAGCCTTAAGATAGAGCAAGAATTAAACTCTACAGAGACTCGCTGGGAAGGGTGAAGTGCAGAACCTGTTCTTTCTTCTAGTTTTGCCCTCCTATCCCAACTTTAAGTCCACATGTTTATTCTGTTGATCTTTATGGCATAATAGTGAAGAGCAATGGCTTTTATGGATGGCCAGGATTCAGATTCTGGCTTCAAAACTTACCAGCTGTGTGATAATGATCAAGTCCCTTAACTTATCTATAACTCAGTTTCCTCATTTACAAAATGAAAATAATCTCCCAGGATTGTTGAAAGAATCAGATGAGTTATTAGGTACAAGGTTCTTAGGACATAGTCCAAAACACACAAATCAGTATAACAGGGTCTATGCAAATGACATTGATTTTAGAGAAAAAATTTTCATTCTACCAGAATCTGTTTGTACTCTTTAAAGTACTTTCATTTTTTATTTTTTTTTAATGTTTACTGGTTTATTTTAAAGAGTATTATAAAAGATACAGATGAACATTGAGAAGAAGAGGTAAAGGTATGTGGGTAGGGGCTCAGAGCTTCTATGCTTTCTCTGTACTCCACCCATCCCCATGTGTTCACTCACCCAGAAGCTTGCCCACCCTCATCCTTTTGGGTTTTTATGGAGGTTTCATTATGTAAGCATGATTGATTAAATCTTTGGCCATTGGCTATTAATTCAACCTCCAGCCTCTCTCTCCCTGGAGTACAAGGGGGTGGGACTGAAAGTTCCAACCCACTAATCACATGGTTGTTTCCCCTGGCAACCAAACCCCTTCCTTAGATTCTTTCTAAAAGTCACCTCATTAACATAAACTCAAGTGTGGTGGAAAGGGGTTTGTTATGAACATCAGGACACTTTATCACTCTTTTGTTTAGGGATTTCTAAGGGTTTTAAGAGTGCTGTGCCTGGAATGGGACCAAAGTAAAGTAGTTTTAAAATATTTAGTCCTAAGTCCATAAGTCATTTAGTTGTGATAAAATAGAGATGGGCATAAGTTAAAAATTTAAAAAATGAGTTGAAGAAAATGAAGAAGAGATGGAAGATATGAATTGTTGAGTAGAACATCTCTAAGTCATTAAATTTAGTACTTTTAATTTTTTTTTTTTTTTTTTTTTTTTTTTTTTGCGGTACACAGGCCTCTCACTGTTGTGACCTCTCCCGCTGCGGAGCACAGGCTCCGGACGCGCAGGCCCAGCGGCCACGGCTCACGGGCCCAGCCGCTCCGCGGCACGTGGGATCCTCCCGGACCGGGGCACGAACCCGCGTCCCCTGCATCGACAGGCGGACTCTCAACCACTGCGCCACCAGGGAAGCCCAGTACTTTTAATTTTCAAAGCACTGTCCCTGAGTTGCTCTGAGTTGCTAATTGAAGAATAAGAGATCCAGGTATATATTTCCATTGTAATAGGAAGAGTTGCTAAGGGAATGAAATAAGGTCAATCAATCAATTGATCAACTAATTCAAAACACATTACTAAGAGTCATAAAAGAGTCAGCTTGATCCTTAGTGAAGGATAGACAGTGAACAAGAAACTCACCACTTCAGAAAAGTGAAGAATTCTGTGTGCTCCTGTATAATCCTCATTATTTTCCCACCATCAACATAATAGATTCTCAATTAGTGTCTGTTAAGTGAACAGAATGAATGAATGAATACACCCATGAAAATCAGTACGGGGAAGAGAGGTAAAAAAACTGATGGTGAGAAGACTGAATTTGATCCCCAGGTGTATTTTGTTTGGCCTTCCTGGTCTGTTAAAAATAGAACCAAAAACATTTAAAATATAAGGGACTTCACATTTTAAAAAAACAAGATTTCTGGCTTCTCTTTTTAAAAGAGAATTAATTTTTATTAGCAGCTCTGATACCAGTAAACCTTTGCTCCTGCCTGGCTTCAAGTTCCTGGAGCTGGACAGGGGCTGCTCCCTTAAAACCGGCAGCACGTGGCACACAGGATCCTGACTGCCTAACTTGTATGTATCACCTGCCATGTCCTTCTTAGACTCTGAGTTTATATGGTCTAATCTAGAATGGTAGGGTCTTTGCCACACTTTTGTTCCCTAAAGATTTTCTCATAGCTTAAAACAAGTCGGACGGAAGCCTAAAACCATCCAGGATTTTGTCTCTAATGAAGGATGAGGACCCTTGAGTAAGTCACAAGGGTCTCTCATCGTAGGCATGTATGTGCATTTTGGGTCAGAAGATGTTCACTGTGAGGGTCATCCTGTGCTTTGTAGAATATATAGCAACATCTGTGGCCTCTACCTGCTAGATGCTCTCCCACCCAGAGTGACAACTAAAAATGCCTCCAGGCATTGCCAAATGTAAATCAGGGATGAGGTGGGAGGTGGGGTGTGTGTGTGTGTGTGTGTGTATGTGTGTGTGTGTGTGTGTGTGTGTGCAAAATCACCTCTAATTGAGAACCACTGAGTTAGATATCAAACTAGAGGAGGACAGATACATAAACTCAAAGGTGGTGCCGGATTTATACTAGAAAGATAATGGTTAACTAGCAGATTGGGAATTGGCTATAATCTTGTCACTCACCGTACCCAGATTCTAGATTTAGTTGCTGGTAAGAGATCACTGATTGAACTACATTTACTCAAATTTCACCTGTTCAAGCTTGAGTGGGATGTCAGTGCTATGGCTTTCTAAAACTATTGATTTTTGATGAAGCCCATAAGGGCAAGGAAGCATAGTTTAACAAAGTGATGTCATAAAATGCAACATTCTGCATGTAGTAATATCTGGATAGCAGTCATATGCTAGTACTTCATCCTGTTTCCTACTCACATGTTGCTGATGAATTATTTTTAAAGTGTGACTAAATTATTCATTACACAAGATCACCATTATTTATGCAACTGAGGTTTACCACTAACATTCCAATATGGATTATTTTTTTTTGACTAGGGGACTTCAATAAAGCTTCTAAGAATAGAAATCTATGCCTACAATTAAGTAATTGATGTGAGGCACACCATAATGGTGGAGAAGTACAGTGATTAAACTCTTAAATCTTAAGGGAATCTTTAATAACAGTAAATTGGATAAAACATTATTTATAATATTTACATGTACAGTTAAGTTTTATGTACACATCTCAGGTAGAAGATCTCAAAACATTCAAGTAGATTGAGCTGCCAGACCATAACTAATTTCTCCCACAAGTTATTTGCCTCATGTATTTCATTTAAAGAAAAATTAGGTAATACTAGGCAACAATAAAAGTACAGAAGCGTAAAATGATATATCATTTAAATTTTCTTCAAGAATCAGAAAAATAAATTTCATACGATAAACCTCTCAGTAAGTTTAATCTGTCTTTATTTTTCTTACGCCTTCTCTCCACCCCGTCTTTCTGCCAGTGAAGGTGTATTCTCTACTGTCTGTCCTCTGATGCTTTACCCAATGGCAATTTAAATGACTCGAGTGATGACTTCAAGTCCAGTACAATCTTTCCTGTGGGAAGCTACTCCTTTGACTAATATTAAGTGGGTTACTATTGTTAATTAACTGCTTCACTCAGCATGGACTATTTATGTACAATGTACCCTTCATCCATGAATTGACATGTGAGAAACAGCCGATGATAAGATTTAAGAATTTTTTTTGACAGACTGGGTTCTTGTGACTATATTAAAATGTATGCTTTTCTTTTCCAGCGATATCTGTTTTAGCACTGAAAGTTGACCATAACTTTTACTCTTTTGATACACAGTTTTTTCAAGTAAAATAAGAAAGAATCCAACTTCTCTCTAAATATATCTTTTACTAATGGGAGCCACTTTTTTCTTTGGAAGGCTAGCCACATACCAATAGAGAGAAGAGGAATATTATCATTGATCTTTTATTTTTAAGAGTTGGAAAATAGAGTAATCAACATAAAAGTCATAGAAGAAACAAAAAATTTGGTCAGAAATTGTAAAAGAGCTTTTCTCAAAAGTAATTATTTCTTCTACCCAAGCATAGCAACAGGCAGATCTCAAGACCAGAGAAAAGTTTTCACTTCAAGAGCCAGCAGAAAAGATGTCTAATATTGAAAACTGATATCAGTTCTGATCAATAGCCACCACACATCCTCAGACCTTCACATAACTCAACTCTCCCAGTAGTTTCCCTATAAATCAGAGGCCTTTCTCATCCTACTTTAGGAATAAATTTTCTTTTAGGCTTTCTCTTAGAAAGTCTTATCTTAACAAGAAATCATTTCCAAATCTTGGTGAGCACTGCTATGACAATGAATATGGAACTACCGAGACATCCTCAAGATTTTTTGCTTACAAATATGAAACAACTCAGAATATAAAGTGCATTTTCATAAATATTTCTGTATTTAATTATAAACATTATATTTATTGATACAAATCATTCTGAGGCATTGTAATATGACTTATTTTTAAAAACAGAGCACTGAAGAGGGTGTTTAGTGTCTTTAATAAAATTCACTATAGAAAAAACCCAAGGGGTATTTCTTTTCTTCTTTTTAAAATAAATTTATTTATTTATTTTCAGCTGCATTGGGTTTTGTTGCTGCTCGTGGGCTTTCTCTAGTTGCAGCGAGTGGGGACTACTCTTTGTTGCAGTGCACCGGCTTCTCATTGTGGTAGCTTCTCTTGTTGCGGAGCATGGGCTCTAGGCTCGCGGGTTTCAGTAGTTGTGGCATGCAGGCTCAGTAGTTGTGGCTTGTGGGCTCTAGAGTGCAGGCTCAGTCATTGTGGCCCACGGGACTTAGTTGCTCCATGGCATGTGAGATCTTCCCAGACCAGGACTCAAACCTGTGTCCCCTTCATTGGCAGGCGGATTCTTAACCACTGCTCCACCGGGGAAGTCACGGAGGTGTATTTCTAAAGGACCTGGTTATTAAATCTCAATGTCATTTTAATGTCAATTTTTTGATGATATACATATGCCCTTAGATGTTCAAAATTGTTTGACCAATCTCTGCATTAGACTACACCATGTGATAAAAGTAGCATCTGCTTTAGCCAGCCTTGAACATTAAGGGGAAAGTAAGAAGGATGCTAGATTTGAGAACAGAGACCAAACAGAAACCAAACTCCTGAAGATGTAAAGAGATGGACTGGCAGACTCCACCTTGGGTAGCAGGGGTCTCAATCTGGACTGTGTAGAGAAGACTATTTAGAAGAATAAGCCACTGAAGGATCTCCTGCCCATTGGAGCTGACAGCATGATGACTATGTTTGAATTTGCCTCAGTAACTACTTTCAGATTAAATAACTGAAGACAAACTTTGAACAGTCTCCCATCTCAGCTCTAACAACTTTAAGTTTGACTTTGACTAAGATAAATTTAGGTAGCCTTTTTATATTAGGAAAACAGCACAATACAAATGCAATTTCTGGAAGAAAAGTCAAAGATCTGTCAGTCCACTTCATTACAAACCAAGCCTGGGAATGAAGATGATGTGTCAATAAAAGAACTTACAAATAATTACACTGGACATTTTAATGCTGCCACCAGACCGTTTGTAAGCCTTTATAAACTGATCTTAATTTTGTTATACTGACTCCCAAAGGCACTTCCTATTGTAAAATAGTCTATTAAGAACTGGTCTATATTTTGGAAAGTAATAATATTAAGTTCATTATGGCTTTTTGCAGTTCAGGAACTAATATAATTTGTGTAGTCCTCTTGAGATTTTAATGGGTAAAAGATATTTTAGGAATTTTTGCCAGAAAACTACGTAGGTATGTTTAGAAAGGTACTTCTCTTTCAGACCCTTTAAAATATATAAAAGATATTTACATTAAATTGATTCATGTTAAAAATGTAACACCTCCAGTATGAAAGCTTTAATAAGACAGACTTCTGTATCTAGTGTAGTATTATTGCCCAGTTTTGGCACCAGAATCTTAACTGTAAAAGCCAGGCATGGACTACATGTTATAAGTATATAATAATATATTATTATTATTATGAAAGCAAGTTATTTTTGTTGAGGAAAAATAAGTAAAAGCAAATAAAACAAAACAAAAAGATTAAAATCTCACTATCCTCATAATGGAATCCCACTGAATGCCTATTTTTGAGTACACTTTAAAAAAATACAACAATATATCCTGTCAGCAAATATAATATAAAACATTTTAAAAGCTGACTAGTCTTCCATTGTGTATGGATAAGTCATAATTTATTTAACTCATCTGCTACTGTTGAGTATACAATTTCCTTTCTGCTTTCTTTTGCTGTTACAATGTTTCAGGGAACATTCTTGTATTCTTTCATGGAGTGGCAGCTTAGGACAATGGCTGGTTAAGAGTGGTGGATCTAGTGACAGACAGACTGCAAGGCCCAGAGAATAAACAGGTGATTGCCAAAGGGGAGAGAGATGAGGGGAGGAAAGAAATAGTTGAGGGAGATTAAGAGGTATATACTTCCAGTTGCAAAATCAATGAATCATGGGTATGAAAAATACATAGTGGGTAATATAATCAATAACTATGTAATATCTTTGTATGGTGACATATAATTAGACTTAACAGTGGTCATAATTTTGAAATATATAGAAATAGTAAATCACTACGTTGTATAACAGGAACTATCATAGTGTTATAGGTCAATTATATTAATACTTGAAAAACAAACAAACAAACTCACAGAAAAGAGATCAGATTTGTGGTTACCAGAGTTGGGGTGTGAGGGTAGGGGGAATTGGCTGAAGGCAGTCAAAATGTATGTACTTTCAGTTATAAGATAAATAAGTATGAGATGCACTGTACAATATGATAAATGTAACTATCATTGCTGTATATTATGTATGAAAATTGTTAAGAGAGTAAAGCCAAGAGTTCTCACTACAAGAAAAAATTTTTTATTTGCTTAATTTTGTATCTATGTGAGATGATCGATGTTCACCAAACTTATTGTGATGAACAATTCATGATGTATGTAATCATTATGTTGTGCACCTTAAACTTATACAGTGCTGTATGTCAGCTATATCTCAATAAAACTGGAAGAAAAAAATCAAAAAGGTAGTAACAAACAAATTTAAAAATAACAAATTTGGGACTTCTCTGGTGACACAGTGGCTAAGACTCCAAGCTCCCAGTGCAGGGGGCCTGGGTTTGATTTCTGGCCAGGGAATTAGATCCCACATGCATGCTGCAACTAAGAGTTCGCATGCCACAACTAAGGAGTCCACATGCAGCAACTAAGACCCGGCACAAGCAAATAAAAATAACAAATTTTATATAAAAAAATCTTATGTCATATTCTTAGTTCAAGAATTTCTGAATCGAGGAATATGCATGTTTTTAAGTCTTTCTACATATTGTCAATTTTTTCTCATAAACTACAGCAAAACATATATATGTATGTATATATGTATATATGTTTTGCCTATTTGAAAGTGGAAATTTGTATTTCATTTCTTAAAATTTCCATTTGATTACTGAAATATTTCCCACATGCTTATTATGTTTTTGTGTGAATTGTCAGTTTAAATCCTGATGCTATATTTTATTAGCTCATCTTTTCTCTTACTAATTTGCCGTATATTATAGGATATATAAAGCACATATATTTATATGTTTGTATACTTATGTATTTAAGCACCATGAAGGTAAGAATTGTTGCCTCTTTCGTACTATGTTGTATCCCCAGTAGTAAAATGGTGTCTGGCATATATCAGGTAGTAATTGAAAATCCAAAAACCATTATTGAATGAATTAATAAATCTAAAAACAGAAAATTCTATAACCAATAATAATGATAAAACCTTTTGTAGATGGTTAGGATATTTGAATATTCAATTTTTTTTTTTTTTTTTTTGCGGTATGCGGGCCTCTCACTGCTGTGGCCTCTCCCGTTGCGGAGCACAGGCTCCGGACGTGCAGGCTTAGTGGCCATGGCTCACGGGCCCAGCCGCTCTGTGGCATGTGGGATCTTCCTGGACCAGGGCACGAACCCGTGTCCCCTGCATCGGCAGGCGGACTCTCAACCATTGTGCCACCAGGGAAGCCCCGAATATTCAATTAAAAAAAAAAATTATTTAATTATTTTTGGCTGCATGGGTCTTTGTTGCTGTACACGGGCTTTCTCTAGTTGCAGTGAGTGGGAGCTACTCTTCGTTGCAGTGAGCAGGCTTCTCATTGCAGTGGCTTCTCTTTGTTGTGGAGCACGGGCTCCAGGTGCATGGGCTTCAGTAGTGGTGGCACGTGGGCTCAGTAGTTGTGGTTCACGGGCTCTAACGCAGGCTCAGCAGTTGTGGTGCACGGGCTTAGTTGCTCCATGTCATGTGGGATCTTCCTTGAACCTGTGTCCCCTGCATTGGCAGGTGGATTCTTAACCACTGTACCACCAGGGAAGTCCTGAATATTCAAATTTTATACTAATATATATAATATTTAACTGTTGAATTTCCACGCTCCACATCCCTATTCAAGGCTTACTGAACATCAGTCAAGATATTGCAAGTTTTTAGGTATTTTTGTGGTGCATTTGAGTTGGTTTATTGGAGCTGGCAGAATGTTTTGGGATGGTAAGCTTAGCACAGTCAATGTAGTAAAGGGAACAAACTAAATTCTTGAGAGAAAGCAAAGATGAGAGAAAGAGAAAGCAAAGATGAAGGGATAACACAAATTTTAATGATTATTTATTTAGTACTCTTGAAATGCAGAAAGAATATTAGGAACACTTGTTCAACTATTCATCAGGCATCAAGTTATAACACTGTCTTAAGATTCTTCCTGCTTCTAGAGTCATACCTAGGTCATAGAGACCTACCTGGATCATACCTGAATTTTCCACATGCTATCAGGCTTTGAAAAAATTGATTTATAATTTTCCTATAAATCATAAGCTCAATAGGGAATGAGGAGATAAGTCAGTAGGGAATGAGGTCAGACTAAATATTAAATTAATTTCTGTAATTAATTGTAATTGGCATGTATCAGATCTAGCTTACTTTCAGTCCTCTCACTGTTCCACCAAAAAGAATTTGGTATTATTTACAATGAAGGTTATAGTTTTTAATTTTTTAATTTACTTTTTTTCACATCTTTATTAGAGTATAAATGCTTTACAATGTTGTGTTAGTTTCTGCTGTACAACAAAGTGAATCAGCTATATGTATACATATATCCCCTTATCCCCTCCCTCTTGAGCCTCCCTCCATCCTCCCTATCTCACCCCTCTAGGCTATCACAAAGCATCGAGCTGATCTCCCTATGCTATGTTGCAGCTTCCCACTAGCCATCCTTTGTACATTTGGTAGTGTATGTATGTCAGTGCTACTCTCTCACTTCATCCCAGCTTCCCCTGCCCCTCATGCCCTCAAGTCTGTTCTCTACATCTGCATCTTTATTCCTGCCCTGCCACTAGGTTCATCAGTACCACTTTTTAAAATTCCATATATGTGCATTAGCATTCGGTATTTGTTTTTCTCTTTCTGACTTACTTCACTCTGTATGACATTATTCAAATACTACATGAAATGTGTGACGATTATCATATATACCTAGAACCTTAGAGTTTGAAGGAATGTTGAAGATCAGCTAAATCAACAAGATGTCTGATTCTGAAGCCTAATGTCTAATAATGAAGTAGACACTTTGTGGGTGTTGGACCTCTGTTTACAACTATTTCTGATATTTATTGAATTCTTACTATGGCCAGACCCTGTTTTAAGTGCATTATATGTATGTGTATGAATTAATGTAATCGTCTAACAATTCTGTAAGGTAGAGACTACTATTATCTACATTTATAGGAGTGGAGATTAAACTCTCCAAGGACATAGAGTTAATGTGTTAAACCTATGGTTCATATAAACAGCCTGGTTCTAGGACCAGAGATCCTAGTAACTAGTGATGGGTCTCCCAATAAATTCCATTAATACAATATACTTCTTTCAGTGACTCTTGTGATGGGAACCCATTCATTTAACATATATTTATTGCATGCCATCTCTTTATACACCTATACTAGGTTCTGGGACTCCACCCTAAAATAAAATATAATCTTTCCACTCAGGGAACTTACAGTGTGGTGTAGAAAAAAGACAGGTAAATTAAAGCATGATATATGGTGCTCAATAAATACTTGGTGAATGAATTGATAATTGCCATCAGAATTGTATGCAAAAGGAGATATGGAAGCAAAGGAAGGATAGATAAGGCTTGAGGTAGTGCTCATCAGGAAAGACATCCTGGAAATTAGCTGGATGAGCATAATAAGGGAAGGTGTATTCTAAGAAAAGGCAATAATAAGTGAGAAGGTGCAGAGGTATGAAACAATGTCACATGCTCCAGGTAAAAGACACCATGTGAGGAAGACCTGAAAACAAGTGAAGCAATGGTCGAAGATGAGGTTGGAAACAAGTCCGGGGCCTAAATGTGAAGGGCTGAACTACACGGATGTTCAGCCGTGAACTGTGAACTACAGCATGACAGCCTTGAGAACCACTTAAGGTTTGAAAGTCAGCCAGTGACGTGATCAAATGGCATTTTGTAAAGGTCACTGTGACAACAGTGAGGAAGACAGATTAAAGGGTCCAGACTGCATAGAACTGCAGCAAAGTAGAAGAAAAGCAGGAGTGACTGTGGAAAAGGAAAGGAGAGGACAAAGATGGGCTTGGAGATGTGAAGCAAGCCTACTCAATCCGACTCTCTGAGCTTACATGTATTTTCATAACATCGCACCCGCATTATTGTCTAATTCCTTTTCTATGCATCTTTCTTCTGTCATAGTATATAACAAGTGCTTGATAAAATGTTTTTAAATAAATGAAATAATACCCTGTGACAGAGTAGATGCGGGGAGAAGAAAGAAAGAAATGCAAAATGACTCACATTTCTGACTGGGACAACATGGTGCCAGACGCTGAGATGGGCAGCAAAGGAAGAGAAGAAGTTTCCGGTGAAAGGCTGAAAAGTTGAGTTTAGGCAGTGGCATGTGGTTCAGACATGTGGAGATGTTTACAAAGCAGTCTGATACAGAAGGGTGGTGCTCTGATTCTGCTATTCCTTGCCTGGAAATTGAGAACTACCAGTGCATGTGTGGTAGCTGAATGTTTTGAATTTGCCTATGGTCTTTTAGGGAGAGTATATAATATATTAAATCTAGGTGGAGAAACAAGAGTACTGGAAGATGATAGAAGAGGAAAAACAGAGAGAAAGGAGGGACTCTAGGAGAGAAGGTTCACAGAAGCTCAGAGGGAAGAGGATTTCAGGAAGGAATGTATGTTCAACATAATAATTGCCATAGAGAGATGAAGTGAGATGAACACAGCAAATATTTCACTGGATCTGGTACACTGAGGGTAATGTAGATATCAGTGCAAGTAGATTCAGTGAAGGGGGGGAGCCAGAAGCCAGATTAGAGTGGGATAAGGAATGAATGGGATGAAAGGAAGTGGAAATACCAACTGTAGGGTTTTTTTCAAGAAGTTTCAAGACTTTTACCTACAAAGGGGACCAGTAATGGTGGCTAGAGGAGAATGTTTGTTCAAGGGTGACATCGTTTTAAGATGGGAAGGGCTTGAGTCTTTCCAGAAGCTGATTTTTTTCAGCATAAGATGAAAGAATGAGAGTAAGAAACAAAAGAATAAAAGCAACTAAGCAACTGAAAAGATGGGTCATGGAATCTAAAGCACCTAGGGAAGGAGGTAAATTTCAGATGGGAGACAGAAATTGTCCAGGAGGATCAGAGAAAGAGGTTGTAAAGAGTAAGAGAAAAGCATAGGAGATTTGAATCAGATAAATTGAGATGTTTGAAGTGAGATGTTCAAGTTTCAATTCCAACAGTGAATCTGGGTAGGGTAACATAAGGGGATAATGTATTAACCAGATACATTTTTTGGTGTATGTCAGGCTCAATGACAGCTGTGAGAATTATCTAGAGTATAATCTTGGAAATACACTTCTGAAAGACAGCAGAAGAAAAGGAACCTGGAGCTATGAAGAGCAAGGAACTGAAGGGCTAGTCCACAATGCATGGATTACTCAGTAATGTATATATTACAATCTGCCTAGTCAACTAGTGAGCAAAATAGCAAAATTCTCAAAAAAATGTGGAGACTTTAAGAAAACAGCAAGGATAGACAGAGGGCTACATAGCTACATGACAGGAGCCTTGAAGACATGCTTGTGGGGAATTAAAGAGTAATTGTTTGGAATGGCCCCGAAGGCCAAGAAGCTAAACCCATGTCTTAACCCTGTGGTACAAAGATGGGGGAAAGTGGGCTGCTGACACAGGAGCGTGAAACAGGAGGAAAGTTTGATTCATGAGAATGTCACATTTTTGTAGACAAGTAGGCAAATAGGGCACTGGGTGAAGAGAATGATGCTATACAGTAGTTTGTTAATAATGGATCAGAGTTTCTGGCAAACAAATGGAAAGTGTTGACAAAAGATGTAGCAGTGGGGAAACAATTAGGAGAGTGATGGGACACCAAAACTGTGAAGATGAGAGGATGATAGGGTACCGGTAAGACAAGTGACTGAGGGCTATCATGTTTGGGCCCTGGGTAGAGCTTGACAAAGGATGGAAAGCATGATGATATAATTGAGCTCAAGTATTCAACCAGCAATCTCATAAAAAGATGATTCTAGCCAAAGACTCTGAATGTAACCAAGGCCATGTGTAGTATGCTTCTTTTGTGTTTCAGAAAACAATCGGAATATTTTTTCCTGAGGCAGTCCATCCACCCTTGGGCAATTCTGTTTACTAGAAAGAACTTTCCCAATGATTTAAAATAAATATTTTATTCACCCATCAAGTTCTATTCTGTTGGGGTCATATACAACACTCTCTCTCTCTCTCTCTCTCTCTGTCTCTCTCTCTGTCTTTCTTTCTTTTTACCTTGAAGTCAGGTATCATGTGCTTTCAGTGTCCTTTTTCCTTCAGACTGAACATGCCCAACACTTCACTGTGGCTACGTATGATGCATTTCAATTTCCTACTCATTCTTCAAAGGGTTTAGCTCACTTCAGATGACAACGCATTCTTAATGCGGAAGCTTGAAATGAATCTAGTAGCTAAAGTATGTTCCATCAAGCACACTATATAATGAAATTGTTACCAAGTCTAAGCTCGCCGCATGACAGGCCAATAATCAAGAGAAGAGTTGTTGGGGTGAGGATTAACGATTTTATTCAGAAAGCTATGTAACCAAGAAGATGGTGGGCTCGTGCCCCAAGGAATCATCTTGCCTGAGTTAGAATTCAGGCTCCTTTTATACTAAAAGGGGAGGGAGGAAAGTCAAACACTTCCTGGTTCCCATCAGCCTCTGGAGGGGATGTGTTAATTTCTTCTTCCCTGCAGTCATTCACAGGTGGAACTGGTCAGGATGTTTCCTGTGAGCTAAACAGTATTTTAACTTAATGCTCATTACGTGGGAAGCAGGGTTCCCAGAGATGGGCCATTATGTATAATTTAAGCTTATAGGCAACATTCCTTCAGTGATTAACTTGTAGTAGAATACAAAACGTTTTCCCCTGTCACAAAATTACAAGGAAATGAAACCAACTTTTGCTAAACAATTGCTATGTACCTGACCCATGTCAGTTGTGAACATGCATAATCTCACTCAAGTCTCAATGATGAAACCACAGGCTCTGATATCAGAGGCCAGAGCTTAGAATTCATGTTCTGTCACATATTACTTGTGTGATACTGGAAAAAAATTAATTTGCCATCTTCAGACTTAGTATTTTCCTCTGTAATGTGAGGATAATAATGTTATTTATTTAGCAGGGTTACTATGAAGGTTAAATGAAGTGAGACATATAAAGCACTTATTGCCTGGCTCATGATAAACACAAAATAAATGATAGTTATTATTATTATCTCCATTCTGCAGATGAGAAATCTAACTGTGAGTTAAGATCACACAATCAAGATTCAAATCTAGATCATGAAATCCCAAAGCTTGTTATATCGTATTGTCCTAAACTCAATTTTTTAATGCTTGTCTTTCTAATATGCAACCCGGGATAATAAGCTTTTTGCTCAACATTAAATGTATTGTCAACCACTACTCCTGTGCTTTTCCATACATGTTACTGCTGTTAAGCATGATTTCCTTATTTTGCATTGGTGACAATTTGGTTTTGGACCTAATGGAGGCCATTGTATTATCTACTCTCAATGATATGAACAACAGAAAAGGTGATGACTGTGGAAATTAGAAGAAAATGAAGAATACAAGAAATGTTATAGAAAGAAAGTTAGCAATATTTAGAAACAAACTGGAACTGGCTGTAGAGAGTGAAAAAGCAAGATGAATAAATGCTGATAATTATTTATTTAAAGTATATTAATACTATTGACAAAATTGGAGAAGTTTAAGAAGAAGCATTTTCTCAGGGGACAAAATTTTACTGAGAGATTTGTTGAAAAGTTACTTGGCTTGACTCTTATGTGCCTTAGATACTGCAAAAATCATCCTTTTTTCCTAGATAAGAGCCTAGATGAATGAAGCTCATAGTAGAAGCTTGATTTTCTTTAAGAACTAAAAATGGGTACATTAACTTTATGCTACAAGACCAAAGAATTTGTTAACTCATTAGAAAACTAGTCAGAATTATAATAATAATGTGAATCTGAGTCCAGAGGGAGTGTGATATCTGGATATGATTTTGGTTTAATTGTCCTGTCATTTTTCATGAATTTGAGAAAAAGTACTCTGTGTGTATTCAGAAAGATGATATTAGACTATGAAAAGAGGACCTCAGTGTTCTGCAGTGAATTATCAACATCCTAAAGCATAGTGAGTGAACTAACAGGTTAACTTGGGCTTCACATAAAGGAAAATCTTATCTGAAAGAGAATTCTGTTGCATTGGAATCTCAGGAAGGACTTGTGAGAATCACTATCAATGTTCTATAAGGAATGATAATCCCGTAATCCATAAAAAGTAATGGCCCGCTCCTTCTTCATTGACCACTGTTAATCCATTAGCAACTTAATTCCTTTAAGATATAACTTGTTCAAAATACTCAAGGCTGTCATTTTTTATCACGGCTTACAGAGTCCGTCAATCATTGTCAAAAATTGTCAATCACGGTCAAATGAGGGCATTTTCAGAACTAATGGATAAGGACTTTTTGACCTCACATTTTTCATAATCTTAAAATCATATGCAAAAGAATAGTAACTCAAACTTCATTCTTTGTCACTGTTAACCTTAAGTCATATCCAAAGTAAATTTGGAGTACATGACACTAGCTGTGTTTGATGGTTTGTATTTTAAAAACTCAGAAGTATATATACTGAAAATATTATAGAAATGAAAGATGTGAGACCTCTACTCTGTTCATCTTTTCTCTATTCCACTGTCACTCATATTACCAAACTATGAGGAACATACCAGAAAATCTGCTTCTACTTCTTCCTGTCTGCTACCTCACCATCCTGAGTTGTAACTCACTGTCATGTTTCAGAAATGCTGTCTATACTCTCTTGCAATGTATCTTCCTAAAAAGATAAGATTCACATGTTAAATTTACAATAGATAAGTTAAAACTTACCTGCTGCCTTATACCCTTCCAACTTTTCAGACTGTAATTTTATGTTCAAATTCTACTTTTTCCACTTTTCAATATCCACTTTATCTTTCTATTCTTACAATTTCTATGTAATTTCAAACATTAGTGTGAAGTTTCTTGTTTCAAATTTTGTGTTAGTTTCAGGGATACAGCACAGTGATCAGTTATACATACATACATAGTATATATATATATATATATATAAAATATATATTCTTTTTCAGATTCTTTTCTCTTATAGGTTATTACAAAATATTGAGTATACTTCCCTGTGCTATACAGTAGGTCCTTGTTGGTTATCTATTTTATATATAGTAGTGTGTATATGTTAATAAAACAGCCTTTCTTTCTGTATTCAAGTGCATCCAAAGGTACTCTAAATATTTTCCTTGGAAATTCATACCTGATTCAAGCGCCTGCCAACATTAAAAGTTCATTTTACAAGGAAAACTTAAAACATTTATATAATTGTTATTTGAGTGACTGATATGTATTCGATAGTGAAACTGTTATGGCTGCTAAGTTTCCTATTATCAATAGGATCACCTTTTTCTTGAATGTCCCAGTCTGTGTTTAACTAAATATTTGTTTGCCTTTCTTCCTTTTTACAAAAAAAAAAAAAAAAAGGGGGGGTGAGAGGGAGTACCTTTAGGGTTGACCTAGCTCTGACAAACAGATGGAAATAAATGAGCAAAGTTTCTGGAAACATTATACAAAATGGAGGTCATCATTCTCTCTTCTTCTCAGGAATGTCTCTAAGACATTGGAAAGTACAGGTTACTCTATACATCACTGGACAAATGCCCTATCACCCCAGGGAAAGTTTGACTCTCCTTAGGCAAAAGAGACAGAGGAAAGAATTAGCATATAAAATGAGGTTATTTGAGGACAATAAGTTAGTTTTATGAACTACAGTTAAAATTTTAGGAATTTTAACATTGGCAAGGTTAAAATGTATGAATATATAAATGTGTTAAACAAAACTACTGTAGGTAACTTTGGAGGAAAATATAAATAATATCAAAACAGTATACTATTTTGTTTTATCCAACATATTCCTATTAATGCCTATAATATACAAAGGAAAAATAAAGTAACATTACCTCCTTGCTTTTTAGAAAACAAAGAGGTAAGAGGTAACCATAAGAAGCAGCTTTCACCCCTAGGACTAGGTGAACCAAAGAAAGAGGTTAGTATTATTAAACTTGAGTCTTAGAGAAGCCATAACTCAGTCGCTTGAGGAGGTTGTGGGTGGGGTCTTCGATGGGGGTGGGTCTACTTCGATGGTGTGGGGTCTCTAAGCTAGGAAGAGGGATTGTATGAGGCTGGTACCCAATTCAATTCAAGGAGGGGGTATCAGGCAACTGATATCACTGTCTCTGGAGGGTTTGATGAGGTTATTTCTGGAAGTGTTGGAACAACTGCAAACAAATCAATTACTGCTACTGGAGCAATCTGTGATTGTCGGTCAGGGTAAAGAAGCTCTGCTGGGTGTTGTTGAGAGTAGTTGAAAACAAACAGGAGAGAATGATGCCCCACTTTCTCTTTTTCTCCTGTAGGTTCCCTCAGGCACTCATGATTAGCAGCCTAAGGGAGGGCCAGTTGGCAAAAGAGAAATTTGGTTTGTAGAGTCCCATTCCCATCCCTGGGGAAATAAAGTATAGAAGATGGGTGGGTCGGTTAAGGCACAATGAAATGTAGACCCTCTCATAAGATTCCTAAAAGTCCATGGATTTTACAAGTGATGTTAATGTGTTATTATAGAAGACACATAATCTTGAAACAGAACTTTCATCATTTCAATTCAACTAATTAATCACTTATGAATGGAGGACATCTTCCATACTTATATAAAAATATATTTCCAAAAAGTTAAAGTCAGAGATGTGAAAATCAAACAATATATGATATTTATAAGTGCAGATTTCTTTTCCACAGTGATAAAATGTTATAAAATCTCTAATTATTGAAATAGTTTGCTTTTCAGAAAAATCTCTGCAATTTATTTTATATTCTTAAATTCTGTTCTCTTTTGTCATAGTTGCACATGTATTCAACAGCTTTAAGTTCTGGGACAGCCAACTGAGATTTTTTTAATGTCTAACAAATTATCCATAAATTATGAGGCTAACCATTTCTTTCAGTACTATTAGTCTTTTTTGTCCAGTTTAGCTCTTTAAGAAAACAAAAAGAATAAAGGCAAAAATCAATAAACAGTGCTTTAAAATATTTCAATAATAGAAACCTTTCTAAAATAAAGATGTGTCCAAAAGTCTAATCTGTAAAATTGTTCTGGTGGGTTGACAGGTAAGAAAGGCTGTGCTTAGATTCTGCATAATCAAGCCCCTGCTCAGAGAAGCTACTGAGGCTCCTCCATGGAGGGGTTCCGTGGAGCACAGTTTGAAAACCACCACAATAAAATACTCATATCTTTGCACAAACACTGCTAAACATACAGAGATGGAAATGCTACCAAAACACATATATGGCAGTTGTCAAATATTTCCATTACATTTACTTCAAACTTTGTTCAATAGAAAATATTCCAAAGTATGAGTTAAGTGTAGCAAGGTAATTTGTAGAAGTCAAAGTTAAGGTAACAGTGTAGATTGTTTAAAAGTCAATTAGATTAAAATTGGTGACTTGTAATTATACATGTAAAGGAGTGAGAGATTAATAATAAATCGTTCTTGACCACAGGAAGCTCACAGTTTTGTGGAGACTGACACAAAAATAGTGTATGACCACAAAGGAGCAAGTTGTTATTTTTGTTAAGAAGTTATTGAGAAGTCAAATGGGTTTTGTTAGAGAGGGGATATCTGTGGAATAATGGAGGATGTACTCATGCTTCCCAGACTGATGATGAGTGGGAACAATTTAAAATAGGAGTAAAAATGTGAGCAAAGTTATGTGAGTATAAAGTGCATTTTTTAGGCTCTGATATAGTTTGGATGATTAGTGCAACCTAGGTGGGAAATTTACCTGGATATAGGTTGAACAAGATGCTATAGGGCCCTGTCCTCAAGCTGGGTGTGTGAGCCATAAGACAGAAATAAATCTGTGTTTCACTTTGTACTGTTGAAGGCAGAAGGTAGAAGACTAGATTTTTTATGTTGGGATTTAGTGAAGAGTAAAAGCTTTAGCCAAGTTGGGAAATATGAGAAGAGGATTACATTTTATGAGTAAAGATACAGAGCCTGGGTTTTATAAATGTTGAATATAAAGTAGCTGTGAAATTCTCATGTTGAAATGTCCAATCAATTTTTGGAATCTCAAATTTAAGAAAGAAGTAGCAAGTGGAAATACGTACTGGAGACTCAGTTTTAGAAGATTGCTTAGAGGAAAATGCAGAATAAGAAGAGAAATGAACTGAAGTCCAAGTTTTGGAGAAAATTACTTGGCTCACGGGCCCAGCCACTCTGCGGCATGTGGGATCCTCCCGGACTGGGGCACGAACCCGTGTCCCCTGCATCGGCAGGTGGACTCTCAACCACTGTGCCACCAGGGAAGCCCGAGAAAACTACTTTTAAGGAGCAGGCAAAAAAAAAAAAAAAAGGCATCAGTTATTGACAAAGAATATTCGAGGAAAATGATCAAAGATGATACTCAGTATAGAGGCAGAGGACAATAGAGAATATATTTCATGAATTGGGTGATTACCAATATTGTCAAATAAAGCATATAAATCAAACAATTTGAAGACTGAAAATCATTAACTTCTATGAAAGGTTGAAGATCATTGGTCCTCTTAGCTGAGTGCAAGTTTGTTTCTTTGTTTTAAAGGTAAGGATAAGAAGCAAGATTACAGTTAGTTGAGATAGGAATTTAAGGTAAGGAAATAGTAATAATATGTGACAGACTGTAAGACTGTATTTTTGAATAATAGAGAGCAATAATTCTGGTTCCACATTCTCTTGCAGAACTTTGCTACTCTTCCATCAAGAAGCAGACTCTATTTCTCCTGCCATTGAAACTGATGTGGCCTTTGTGATGCATGATGTATGGAAAGTGGAGGAAATGACAATGAGTATCTCTGAAGGCTAGGTCATAAAGGAGATCTAGCTTCTGCTTGTCTACCTATTTTGGAATGCTTGCCTTTCAAAGCAACAACCATGTGTGAGGCTATGCAAGCCATATGATATGGTCAGATGTAGATAGCCTCCACTAAAAAATCTCGGGTGACAGCCAGCATCAACTTCTGAACATGTAGTTGAATATCTTATAGATGATTCCAGCTCCCAGCCTTTGAGTAGTAGAGACATGAGCTATCTCTGTTGAACTTGCCCAGATTGCAGATTTGGCAATATTATGCAATATTTATATATACATATTACATATGAATATATAAAGAAACTAAGTTTTGGTGATGGTTTGTTGTACAGCCATAATTATAGGAACAGATTTTGGTACTTGAGGTGGTATGCTGCTATAACAAAGCCTAAAACTTGCTTTGGGATCAGGCAGTAGGTAGAAGCTGGAAAAACTTTGAGAAGAGCATTTTGTTAAAGGATTTTTGTTAAAAAAAATTAATAGCCCACGAGGAGGCTGTTAGTAAGGGTTTAAACAAAAGTGACAAAAATGTTGTGGGTATCTGGAAGTAAGGGAATTCTTGTTATGTAGTAACAGAAAATTTAGCAGCCCTATTGCTTGTGATGACATGGAAAAGAGTAAAATTCCTGATAAATTAGATGATTCGTAGATAGATGATAAATTAGATGATAAGGAGGTTTTCAGGAAAAATACTGAAAGTCCACTCGGCTTCTTGTTGATATTATAAAATGAGAGAAGAGAAATAGATTAAAAAGGAATAATTCTATTTTCCAGCAAAATTTAGAAAATATATGAAGGAGCCCAGACTTACTGAGTTAAAACTACAAGACTGAACCACAACATGATTCTCAAATATAGAAAGAGTTTCAGAACAGAGATCAAATCAAAGATGACTCTAAGAATCTAAGAATCTTAGGGATAATGTCAATCAACAACCTTACAGGAAGCCTAAGTTAGAAAATCGCTTATCATGGGTGTGCCCTTTGTTTAATGGACCAAAATCCAGTAGCAGTCATAGGAAATTCACAAAGTTTAAAGAGAGCTTTACTACTAGAAATACTGCCGACTTGAACTAACAAACACAGATAAGGAGATGAAAAGAGATATTTGGATCCCCATACTACTAAGGGCAAGAAGGAGATTGAGAAAAGTACTCAGTGGCAAATCCCAGCCACTCTTTATGGATTAATGAAGGGTGTCCCAGAAGGCAGACCCAAGAGTCCAAAGAGCAAAGAGCTATGATGGATCTCCAGGCAGTAGTACTGAGCCCAATCCAGGAACTAGCAATGGGTTATCCAGCTGGATTTCAGAATTTCTGTGGATTAGTGACTACTGTAGGCCCCGTTTCCCCTTTTCTGATGGAAGTGTCTATAGTGGTTATCAAGGTCTGTCTCACAATTATATGTTGGGAGTGGAGAAGAAGAGATCGCTCTTTAGTTCTCAGGTCTTCAGATTGAGAACTGTACTGAAGGGACTATACTTGAAGAAATGTTCCAGAGGGGCCTCATCAGTACCCATACTTGATTTAGATGAAGAGATCCTGATATCTGAGCATGAGTCTGATTCTAAAATGGGATTTTAGGGGGTTCTTGGAGGAGGGTGAGAATTCATATTCCCCATATTACGTGTGGGGAATATGAATTCTTATGGACAGACTGAAAGACTGCATTTTGCAGGTATGGCCACAGCAGTACTTCTCTCTCAAGCTCTTTCAGTACATTGCCAGTACTCCATCAAGAAGTAGATCTATTTAACCTTCTATTACAATTGGGCAGGTCTTGCAACTTTACTGAATTCATTTATGAGCTCTGCAAAGTTACAGGATATAAAATTAATACACAGTAATCTCTTTCATTTCTATACACTAACAAGGAAAGAGCAGAAAGAGAAATTAAGAACTAATCCCACTTACTATCACATCAAAAAGTAAAATACCTAAGAATAAACCTACCTAAGGAGGCAAAAGACCTGTATTCTGAAAACTATAAGACACTGATGAAAGAAATTGAAGATGACACAAACAGATGGAAAGATAAACCACGTTCTTGGTTTGGAAGAATCAATATTATCAAAGTGACTATGCAACTGAAGGCAATCTACAGATTCAATGCAATCCCTACTAAATTACCAATGGCAGTTTTCACAGAACTGGAACAAAAAATTTTAACATTTGTATGGAAACACAAATGATCCCAAATAGCCAAAGCAATCCTGAGAAATAAAAACAAAGCTGGAGGAATCAGGCTCCCTGACTTCAAACTATACTACCAAGTAGTCAAAACAGTATGGTACTGGCACAGAAACAGAAATATAGATCAATGGAACAGGATAGAAAGGCCAGAGATAAACCCACACACCTATGGTCAATTAATCTACAACAAAGGAGGCAAGAATATACAATGGAGAAAAGACAGTCTCTTCAATAAGTGGTGCTGGGAAAACTGGACAGCTACATGTAAAAGAATGAAATTAGAACATTCTCTAACACCATACACAAAAATAAACACAAAATGGATGAAAGACCTAAATGTAAGACTGGATACTATAAAACTCTTAGAGGAAAACCTAGACAGAATATGCTTTGACATAAATTACAGCAATATCTTTTTGGACCCCCTCCTAGAGTAATGAAAATAAAAACAAAAATAAACAAATGAGACCTAATTAAACTTAAAAGCTTTTGCACAGCAGAGGAAACCATAACAAAACAAAAAGACAACCCACAGAATGGGAGAAAATATTTGCAAACAATGCAACCAACAAGGGATTAATCTACAAAATGTACAAACAGCTTATGCAGCTCAATATCAAAAAAACAAACAACCCAATCAAAAAATGGGCAGAAGATCTAAATAGACATTTCTCCAAAGCAGACACAAAGATGGCCAAGAAGCACGTGAAAAATGTTCAACATCGCTAATTATTAGAGAGATGCAAATCAAAACTACAGTGAGGTCTCAGCTCACACTGGTCAGAGTGGCCATCATCAAAAAATCTACAAACAATAAATGCTAGGCAGGGTGTGGAGAAAAGGGAACCCTCCTACACTGTTGGTGGGAATATAATTTGGTACAACCACTATGGAGAACAGTATGGAGGTTCTTTAAAAAACTAAAAATAGAGCTACCATATGACCCAGGAACACCACTCCTGGACATATATCCAGAGGAAACCATAATTCAAAAAAATACATGTACCCCAATGTTCACTGCAGCACTATTTACAGTAGCCATGGAAGAAACCTAAATGTCCACTGGCAGAAGAATGGGTAAGGAAGATGTGGTACATATATATAATGGAATATTAGTCATCCATAAAAAAAGAATGAAATAATGCCATTTGCAGCAATATGGATGGACCTAGAGATTATCATCCTAAGTGAAGTAAGTCAGACAGAGAAAGATAAATATCACATGATATTACTTATATGTGAAATATAAAAAGGCAATACAAATGAACTTATTTGGAAATCAGAAGCAGACTCACAGGCTTTGAAACCAAACTTACAGTTAGCAAAGAGGAAAGATAGTGGGGGAGGGATAAATTAGAAATTTGGAATTAACATATACACACTACTATATATAAAATAGATAACCAACAAGGACCTACTGTATAGCACAGGGAACTCTACTCAATATTCTGTAATAACATATATGGGAAAAGAATCTGAAAAAGAATGGATATATGTATACATATAACTGAACCACTTTGCTGTAACCTGAAACTAATGCAACATAGTAAATCAACTATACTCAAATATAAAGTAAAAATTAAATTAAACGAAAATTGGGCAGGTCTTCTTGGATGCCTCTATGAATATAATGCCATGGAAGTGATGCTCCGTGATTTTGGAAGCAAGGTCATTAAAGTGATTTGGTTTCTGTCTGGATTCCTCTCTCCTGAGATGCTGTCCCTTAATCCAGCCATGATATTGTGAAGAAACTCAGGCCACATGGAGAGGTGTTCAGGCTGAGAGCTTGAACTACATTTCAGCCCACATCAACCTCCCAACCTGTGAGACAGCAAATTTCAGATGATTCTAGTCTTCAACCTTTGAACCATCACCACTGATACTGAGAGGATTACAAGAGAGCTAGTCATGCTGGTCCCTGTCCAAATTTCAGATTAATGAGCAAAATCTAAATCTTCATGGATTTTAAGCCACTACGTTTTGGGGTGGTTTGATTCATAGCCATATTGCCATGGTTTGTTGCATATATTTAGTATTTGGGGAACTAGCTAGAATAGAGGAATGAGTAAAGACAAAAGAAGGGAAAAAAATGATAATTCAAAGGACAATATGAGATCTAAAGCACAGTGGGATGATTAATCATAAAAGATCTAGGACATTTATTTCCCTGAGAAAGGAGAGAAAGAGGGTTGACAATATAAAGAATGTTAAACTATAGGAAAAATATTCTTAAAAGACATTTATTTTTTAGATATAATGTTTATGAAATACTGAAACCTTTAACTTCTTAGAAACTATGCATTAATTTTATTTCACATACTTTATTCATGGTGATAAATACTACGTATATTCTCAATTTTACAGTGTTCCTGGTCTACTGCATATTTTAATTCAAATTTTTAATGTTTTTTAAAAAAGGCTAAGTAAGAGAAGCATAGTTTGCTTTAAAAGGCAAAAAACTTCTAAGCCATCCACCCCAAATTAATCATCATGCCCCCTTTTCTCATATTTCTTTCCTTAATGGTTTAGAGATGAGCAGTCACATTACCATTATGTATGAATACTACTAAGCATAATAAGTGGGATAGGTTGCCTTGCAAACAAATTTCATTAAAGTACCTAGATTAACACATTTTAAAGGTCTCTTTAATGAATCTTTGTCCTTGTGATACAACATAAGCAAGAATAGGGCAAACTAAGTTGTAGAATTTTATACCTCCATCTCTAGCTTCAGACAATTAAGGGAGTTATAAATAAGCTCTACTATCTTTATCCCACTCAAAAATAATGAATGAGCCATCCTCATGAATCACAAGACTACCCCATCAACCCATCACAATCAGAAGATCAGGAAAGCAAGACGTTAAAGCAGCATTATATTTTGGAATAAATCATGGACTTGGTAACTCTTTCAGAATTGTAAATGTTATGATTTTTAGAATTATAGCATAATTCATATATCAAATTGTGGCATCTATGAACCCCATCATAGAATCACTAGAGCTTTTCCAATTTTCAGAACCAACGTTTGTGAGTTCAGATTAAAAAAAAAAAAAACTGCCATGAGAAAAGTGATCAAACAAGGACACTTGGAAATATGAAAAGAAGGATTTTGTATTAAAAATTATATCAACCAATAAATATAAATAAGAAGACAAATTTTAAAAAAACTATGAATTGTTACCTAAATAATTAGGAAATTATTGCTAAAACAAAGGATTGCTTTTAGTTTTTATTGGCAACTGATATAAAAAAATTTAAAAGATTTTTCAAAACAAAATTTTCCATTCTGACAGAGTTTTTTTTAATTTTTTGAGGGGGAGAGATGGATATGGACATTCAAGTAGATTAGTAAATAAGAAAATTATTTCTGCTTAATAATTTAATATCCATTATATATTAATGGAAAATTTCTTTTTGTAAACTGTAGAATATGATTTCTGTAACATATTGCTATAAATCAACAGTCTGTCTTCAAAAGCATTACTATAGTATACTATTACTAAATTCCAAAATGTCAAATGATTAAGAGGAGAAAATGATCTATTACTCTGATTTGAACTTGCTGCTTATGAGGCTGGTTAAAACCTGTTTCTTCATACCTATGACATAACATGAGGGAAAGATGCAGATTATGCTACCTTCCAAAACTATTGTTTTGTCTTTTAAAAATTCACACATATATTCAGTAGACATTCCAAATGGTTCATTTTCATCTCTTTAAATGAGATTTAAAAAGTGTGACGCACATAGCACACACATATTAGGTAATTTTTCAGCTGACTTGAAATCCCATGGAAATTGATATAGCAAGATTCCAAAAGTTAGGATCAGAATCTGAAACTCATATTACTCTTTGTTACATAATACACTTTTATTAGCAGTTTAGATTTGGTTTCTTCTCGTTTTTACATCTGGTTTCCCAAATACAGAACATTAGGATACACTAATTTTTTACACACTCAAAACCACTTCAGTTTCACAAGAGGCCTAGATCCTAATGCAGTATAACATTTTTCTCAGTTGATTCCTTCCGTGAATGAGTCAAAAATTATTCCCTGTGGAACAGAAGGTTTTTAAAATCCAATGAAATTAATAGAAAATTTCAGTGAAGGGTTTTAGACTAGCCAGAGAAAGTGAATTTTCCACCCAGAAAATAGAGTGCAACTAGACAACTTATTGATGTGTTCATAAAAATATGTTTTGCTTTTCTTCTAAAAGGGTGTAGCAATGAGAATTCAAACACAAAATAGAAAACCAGACTTAAATTTGGCAATTAATATAATTTATAAGAAATGCTATTTAAAGGAGCATTCTATAAATTCAACTTATTTCAACCTTTCCTTTCAATTTCTATAGCACTTCAGGACTCCTCCTGCTTGAATTCCAATTTGTGATTACTTACTGCCTTTACTTTCTTTACGTTACCAATCCTTTGTCTCTTTCTGAAAAACAAAAATAAGGACATCACAACTGCTGCCACCACTACCACCATCAAAAACAAGTGTGTATGACCCCCCATACACATATATATACACATGCACACACACACACACGCAAACACAGACACACACTCATACACAAAACCCAAAGGATTCCCAAACTAATTATGATCTGTATTCTTATTATCAACTGGTAATTCTAATTCCATAAAATACAGGTATGCCATAGTATTTTTCTCAATTCCACAGATGCTTGTAGTATATTTTCTTCAGGATTGACATATTTTATTGTAACTCTTAGTACAATGCAGAGAGAAGAATTTTCTTACATGAATTCTACTATTTAAAAGATGACTCAAAAAGAAATTATTTGTGACCAAATTCCAGATCGGACAAAACAATGGCAAATAGAATCACAGATAAAATTCTGAAGAGTTCAGTTCCACAAGGGACAAAAAATAACACAAACAACCAAATGGAACAAACATACATTCTTTAAAAAAATCTAGGCTTGTGGGCTTCCCTGGTGGCGCAGTCATTGAGAATCTGCCTGCCAATGCAGGGGACACAGGTTCGAGCCCTGGTCTGGAAAGATCCCACATGCCACAGAGCAACTAGGCCCGTGAGCCACAATTACTGAGCCTGCGCGTCTGGAGCCTGTGCTCAGCAACAAGAGAGGCCGCGATAGTGAGAGGCCCGCGCACTGCGATGAAGAGTGGCTCCCAGTTGCCGCAACTAGAGAAAGCCCTTGCACAGAAACGAAGACCCAACACAGCCAAAAATAAATAAATAAATTTTAAAAATTAAAAAAAAAAAAACTAGGCTTGCAGCATAGATTAAGTATAATCAAATATAAATTAAATGTAACATTTGCTTATAAGTTTGAGTACTAGTTTGATCATAGAAAAAAACAGGCAAACAAAAAATCTGAGAATAACAGTGTTTAAAAGACCAAAGGCAATAAAACTCCCCACAGTCTCTGGCAAAAATTTCAACTGCCATTCATCCCTGGAATATTAGTTACATTTTCTTAAAAAATCAACTTAGAAATTTTAAAAAATTCTTAGAGATTTAGTTCAGTTCAGCAAACTTATATTGAATAAATATTATGAACTAAATGCTGAATTAAAGTGAGAGATTACAAAAATGACTAGAATACAACCCTTTTCTTTCTTGTAATACTTGTTTCTCTTATATTACGTGTCTTCAAGTAATATAAGACTGAAAGCCTGGAATGTTTCAAGGTAATTGAAATATATCAGTGTCCATAACCAACCTACTATACCAACAGAAAAAAAAAAATCTGCCCTTCTGGAACTTACATTCTAATGGTGGAGGGTGGTGTGCATAAAATAGACATAATTAAATAAATTTTATAATATGTTGGAATTCTAGAAAGGGATCTCTGAAATGGAAAATAAGGAGCATGGTGGGAGAAATCAAGAATACACAGATGAAGGTGGGTGTGGTAAGTGGATTATAAATTTAAATGGGTTGGTGAAGATAAGAGCCATCAAGAAGTTAGCATTCAAGCAAACACTTGAAAGAGGTGAAAAAGAGATGGCCTTTATTTCCTGAGGGAAGAGTGTTGCAGGTGGAGGGATCAGCCAGTGCAAAGGCCCTAAGGTGGGAATATTGTTGGTGTGTGCTATAGACTGAATGTCAGTGTCATCCTAAAATTCATGTATTAAAAGCTAAACTCCAAGGTCATGTTATTGGATGGTTGGGGCCTTTGGGAGGTGATTAGGTCATGTAATCACCTTGTCATTGTAAATCAACTATACTCCAATATAAAATAAAAATTAAATTCAAAAACCAGTAAAAAACAAAACAAAAACCCCAAAACAAAGGTAATGGGAGCATAAAGAGGGCAGTTCACATGGACTTGTTAGAAATTTGCCTGTTACTCTCAGTGGGATAGAAAACCATTGAAGGGTTTGGAACTGCAGGTGACATGAATCTTAACATTTAAAAATAGCACTTTAGCTGCTATGTTGAGAATACATTATAGAGGAGTCCAGAGTGAGGGCAGAAAGACCAGATAGAAGAATATCATGGGAGAAATAATGGTGATTTAGACTAAGGTAGCATCAGTTGTGGTATAAAGAAGTCTGAGTTCTTTACTGATCCATGGGGTTTTAGATCAGCATTGGAAAACCGGACTGGTCTATGTTTGAGGGATTGATGCCAATACATTAAATTAGACTCTGCTTTTGTACTTTTGTTCTATTTTTTTTTGCTGCTTTTTAATAAATAAAATCCCATTATTTTTTACAGTCAATTTTTTTTTCATTGAAAGCTCAGTTAATACAGTTAATACTCAGTGTTTTTTGGCATTTCACTATCATTTACTTCTAGTAAGACTTCCAATTTCCCTTCCCTGTGAAGCCTGTTATATTTCACCCTCCCAGTACTCATTCCTTCAGTAATTATATATCCAATTTGTTTCATGTTATTTTGAGTTTGTTACTTTGCTCCTGTGGCAGTTGCTTCATTTGTTCTTCCAGTTTGGTTCTCCATACAGTGCAATCAATTGGAAAATACTTTTACAACCTCTAGGATAATTAGGATATCATCAAGAGTAAAAACAGGTATCATCCTAATTATCAACTTTTAAGAGACAACTAAAATGATAAATTATTTGCTCATCCTTAGTCACAGGTTTAATCAATGACACAGTAATCTTTGTGCCCAATGGGTCTCAGAAACTCATGCTAAATGGGCAGAGAAAAAAAAATGTTCCGTAAGATGAGCTTAGGCAGTAAAGAGATGTGTACATTTATTTATTTTTTCATGTGTGAAAAGTCAGAGTCAGGGACTGAAAAGGCAAGTTGCATAGCAGCAAATCTTTCAAAGAGGATCCTTCTCTTTAGCAAAGACATTTCCCCCTCTCATCAGACAATAAACATAAAGATGGTTTAGTTTCTGTTTGTTTTATGGTTTCAAAATTCTGACAAAGAAGTTATAAGGGCAAGTTAACTTATTAAAATGCTTTGAGCCCTTTGAAGGAAAGATATTTTTATTAGTTATATGTTCAAGGCATTCTTTCTGTCTTTGCAGTTTTCTCTCTCATAAAAGAAATTCTCTTTCAAATAGACCTAAACTATCAAATGTGTTTTCACTTAGGTTGACTTCATCTCCTTGAATATACTAGAGTCCATCTGAAGTAATAACCTCTTTGTTAAAACTTTATCTCTTCAAACAAATAATAAAACCAAGAAATTTGAACATGTCAAGTACATGGTATGCTAATACATGAATTGATCTCATTATTGATTCATGATGTCTTGAAACATCCCCCTTTGCCCTTCACCATATCTCAATATGCACTGGATATGATCACCTTCTCCAAAAGTATGTATATGCATATTGTAGCCAAAGACTAACTGTGGACAATTAGCTGGTCCATTCATCTGCCAAGGCTTGAAATAAATCTTTATTCCAGATATTGGAAAGACAGCAACACCCTTTGTCCTCGACATGTGACTCCTTAAATAGTACCCCAGTGGCCTAAAAGAGTCAATGAACTTCTTTAAGCCTAATTTATTCCCAGAATATGACCTGGGTGCTGGGGAGGATAGAACACATTATCTGATGTTCAGATTGCTCAACTGTACCCTAGAGAATCAAAACATTAAGAAGCATATGGTATGAATATTGTCCTGGGGAAGGCACATTGTTCCACTTTGGAATTTAAAACAAGCAATGCAGCAATTGTTATGAACTAACTCAGACCCTTACTTCCCAATCAAAGACTTTATAGAATTTCAGGAAGCAGTATGGCAGATTACCTATAAAGGTTTCCTGCCTTCCACACCAGAGTCAGTGATTCAACAAAGCAAAAAATCATCATAATAACAGCTCATAATGACGAGTTAAAAAACAAAGCAAAACCTAAAAAAACACTTTAGCTTTGTCTTTTCCCCATCCTCACAGTGGCAATGACAGTGTTTAGTAAAAAGACTTTGAGCTGCTGGCTGCTGCTGAAGTTAAATGCATATGACAGAACTCCCAGCACTGATGGATGGCTCCAAACCAGCTGTGTTGACAAAAGACTGGGATGTTTGCAATGGTTGGTTATCAGCGAAAATGGGCATTACCCGATTTGTCATTTGAACACTTTGCATAACCTGAAGTGATGGTCAGCGCTGAACCCTGAAGACACGATGCTAACAGGGTTAATATTTGGTAGAATCTGTCTATCCACTGTGGTGACATATTATTTACTGAATCTTAGACCTTTTGATGAAAATCTCAACTGGGAATACTAGAGACTACAGAGACTCTTACTGGTTTCTAGTAGTTGTTTATGAGAACTTATAGTATGAACAATCTCTCAAAATGTTTTCATTTCCATCATTTATTTTTCTGCCAAACTACTAGAAACTTATATTATATTTTGAAATCCATTTGCCCATAAAAGCTTTATTATTTTTCTCAGTCTGTCAATTAATATAATGATGATTTTGCATACTAACTTCATCTGGTATTTTTGTTGTTGTTGCGGTATGCGGGCCTCTCACTGATGTGGCCTCTCCCGTTGCGGAGCAACAGGCTCCGGACGCGCAGGCTCAGCGGCCATGGTTCACGGGCCCAGCCGCTCCGCGGCATGTGGGATCTTCGCAGACCGGGGCACGAACCTGTATCCCCTGCATGGGCAGGCGGACTCTCAACCACTGCGCCACAAGGGAAGCGCTCTAAACTCTGTTTTTGAATCTTATTTTAAAAAGTGAGTTAATATTGTACAAATTGAATGTCATAAGGCAACATTTTCCAATTGGTGGTCT
This sequence comes from Globicephala melas, assembly GCF_963455315.2. Lineage (NCBI taxonomy): Eukaryota > Metazoa > Chordata > Mammalia > Artiodactyla > Delphinidae > Globicephala > Globicephala melas. The sequence continues at coordinate 45,883,031 of NC_083331.1, forward strand.
GAATAACAAGAAGTGTGTTCCAAGAAATTGTTCCATGCTTAAGCGTGAGAAAACACAGCTTCAGGAAAGTTAATCAGATTGCTTTACTGAAGTATTTATTTATGTGTTTTGTTTGATAATGTACTTCACAACTACTCTGGAAAGGGTCACACTATGCAGAATTTTTCACACATATTTGGTTAAAGAATACTTTCTTAATCGAATACGTGTGCTTCTTGGGTTACAGTTCGGGAACAGCTGTCTCCTGATGGCCGTCACCTCTTTGCTCTTGTCTGGGAGTTCCGGTTTCCATCCTGGGCTGCCGGATATGATGATGCATCACAGCAGAGCCTTTAGCTTCCTGTCTGCTTGTCTTTCAGTCCCAACTGGCCCAGAAAGCTGTTTTCTCGATTTTCCGCCAGCTCATCAGCCACAGGATCTAATTCATTGCCAGCACATGTAACAATCCATTGTTACAACTCCAACCTGGGTCCAGAGATGTGCTTTGGACTGTGCAGGTATAAAGGATAATAGGTATGTTTTCATGGTTCTTGGTAATCACATTAACCTTGCTTATTGTAATATTAGGAATATACACTGAAAATTTGTAGGTAAAACAAGAAAAATAAAAAGAAATGAATTTACTTTAGGATTTCTCTTTAAAAATAATGACCAGTAAAATGTAGGCAGGTTAGCTTTAGTAGTAGCTATAAGAAGAAACATTTTTAAATAATGAGGTCCTTCATTCCTTTGGACAAATCTATTATTGTTACCAACTATATCTTAACACAATGTTTTCCATTTAAAATAACTATTAATAAAGTAAATTAATGAAGCATTGGCTCCTTGTTTCCCAAACATTCATGTAATATTTATGAAATGCCCAAGGTCGCGAGGCCCCTCCACAAGACCACCAGAGTCGAGAGTCAAAGCCAAACGGCAAGGGTCATTTATTGCAGGTTCGAACCTGGACCTCCGCGCACTCGTTGCCGGTGACGCTAAGAGGTCCTGGCGGAGTTTAGTACAGCTCTTTTATAGACCGGTACAAACATAGTCGCCGATTGGTTGACTTTTAAACAAAGACACTAGTCGCCGATTGGTTGACTTTTAAACAGAGACACTAGTCGCCGATTGGTTGACTTTTAAACAAAGACACTAGTCGCCGTCTGATTGGTTGGACGGTTGCGGGGGGGGGGGGGGGTGGTCAGCAGGCGTAATTACAGAAGCGAGAGCGGCTGGTTAAGTTTCGGTTTCCTGAGGTTTTGTTTCTTAATTGGAAATACTTAAGGCGGGGCCATGGTCGCAAAAAGAAATAGTGCAAACAGGAGGACTGATGCAATCCTAGCAGTGCTGCGGCCTCCACCAGCCCAACGGCAGGGCGGCGGGAGGCTGTGCGCCCAACTTCAGGCGGCGCTCCCAAATGTGGCAAGCCCAGCGCCGCGCCCTGGAATGGTCCTTTTTTGGCCCTTCTCCTCCGGAAAGAACAGAAAAGAAATTCTAGGAAAAGCACAAATTGAATGCAGGGCGTCAACTCAGTCCTATTCCCACCAAAGTAGAACATAGCCCCCTCATTCCCCCCTTTCTCATGAACCAGAGGAGCCAATCTTGGGTCCTCAAGGCTCCGTTTCTTCAATTTCTGAGGCCTCGCAGGGCTGATATTGTGTTCTTAATATCATTAGCTGGACTGTATTTATTCTTTCGCGAACAAAATTCATGACTTTACTGAGTATACAGGGGCCTATAGTGAGGAGGAGAAGGAGGCATAGTAGAGGGCCCAGGATGGGGAGGAGGAAGGGGAGCATCCCATGAAATCCTGACCAAAGGGGATTATCCGCTAATTCTTGCCGGCAGCGAGCTAGGTCTTCCTGGAGCTGGTGGATCTTGTTTCTTACAATGCCTGATTTATTTGCATAGAAACAACATTTTTCTTTTAGGGCGAGGCATATCCCACCCTGTTCAGCTGTCAGCAAGTCTAAGCCCCTCCTATTCTGTAGGACCACCTCGGCCAGCGAATCTAATTGGTCCTGTAAGTCCTGAATGGTCCCAGAGAGAGTTTCTACATCTTCTATTAATTGCCTAGACAGCTGACTATAGGAGTGAAGGGAGACCCCAAGACCTGTACTCCCTGTGGCCACAGCTCCTGTAATTCCTAATCCTACCAGGAGGGGTAGGACTGTAATGGTTCGTTTGGTTCTCCCTGCCCAGAGGTCAAAGCTGGGAATGGGCAATGGGGTGTCTCCCGAGATCAGGTCTACATTGGGGAGGAGGGTGGCCAGGGTGCAGACCCCTGTCCAATTCGGGGGTAAATAGGTGTATGCTAGGTTATTTCCACAGACAAAGACAGTGGTATTAGGACTACAGAGGGAGGAGTTCACGGGGATATATTGACTACATCCAGTGGATGAAAGAATTCCCAAGTCAATACTGGCGTTAGAGAGGGAATCGTTCTTGACAAAGCATGAGGTATTAAAGGTGGTTGAAAATTTTGAAAATTGTATGGGGAACGGCTCGGGGAGTGAAGTAGGGTTACATCGTTCGCTGATATTTAAATTGGCGAAGGTGGGGATGGCTATAGGGCGGGGCGGTCCTTGAGGAAGGCAGAGCCAGCAATCCTGTGCTAAGTTGGGGTTGGTGGTATTCAAAAGCGCAAAAGTAGCTTCTAGTATGGACATGGTCTGGGAGTCCAATTCAGAGGGATCGACCTTAGGGAGAATTAGGGGGTGGTAGCTGAGCTGTGGGTACAGATGCCGATAGGCCTCTTCTATTTGTCTTCGGGTTTCTATCTGGCGCACTGCGTCCTGGGGCCCCCCACCGTCTGACATATGTGTGGGGGCCCTGGTATTCCAGCATACCGGGGTCCCGGGGGTGCCAGTGCATCCAGCCTGAAGGTATTTATTATCATCACTAATGGTGGGGCTTTTATTATTCTGTAGTATGGCTGTGAAATAAGTCTTGTTATTGGCCCCTATACATTGCTGGTAAGAGGAATAGCACATGCTATGCATTGATTCCTGGAAGGTAGAACAGGGGCAAGTAGCTCGAGGGGGGAGTGGCTTAGGCTTATGGTAGCATTGCCAGTTTTGAGAGGCCCCGGTAACCCTATATTCCTGAACAAGATACGCAGTTATGCCCCCGCAGTCCTGCATATGAGTATACCCTCGGGGAACAACAGGAGTCTCCATAGTACCTCCCCTGCACTCGCACGGTGCACCATATAGTAGTTGTACTAAAGTATTCTTATTGGGGGGAGGGCCGAATCCTCCCCTCGTGGCCCGAGGGTTGAGGGTTAGGACTATCATTAGGGCTATCAGCAGTACCTTGGTCATCATGGGAGAGGGTACGGCGCAAAGTCAGTTTGAGGGGATTGTTCTTACTCCGGTCAACAGTCCAGGTGACGTCAGCTTTAGTGGACTTGATGAGGTCAGAAAATGGGTCCACCGGCTTGACGTGTGTGTAATGGATCCAGGCAGCTATGCTGTCCACCTTGATGGCTGTCGGCGTTGTCAGGATGATCTGGTAAGGTCCCTTCCACCTGGGTTCTAGGGTCTCTTGTCGATGGCGTTTGACAAGGACTCAATCACCTGGCCGGAGCTGGTGTGGAGTAGGTGGGGGTCCTGTTGCATATAGCTCTTTTAGTTTGGGCCAGATTGTCTCGTGTATCCGCTGTAAGGCTTGGAGGGAAGACAGGAGATTATTTTCTGGGTCCAATTGGATAAGGTTAGTCTTTAGATTAGGGATGATAGGAGGAGGCCTACGATGCATTATTTCGTAGGGAGTAAATCCTAGCTTATAGGGGGAATTTCCCACCCTAAACAGAGCGTAGGGGAGTAGGACTACCCAGTTAGCGCCAGTCTCCATGGTCAATTTAGTCAAGGTCTCTTTTAGAGTTCTATTCATCCTTTCTACCTGTCCTGAACTCTGGGGGCGGTATGCACAATGTAATTTCCAATTAGCCCCAAGTATGGAAGCCAGATCCTGACTTACCTTAGAAACGAAGGCTGGCCCATTGTCGGACCCTATCATAACTGGAAAGCCATACCTGGGCAGGATCTCTTCTAGTAGCTTCTTAGCTACTATTTGTGCAGTCTCATTCTTGGTTGGGAATGCCTCAGTCCAACCTGAAAAGGTATCTATAAACACCAGTAAATATTTATACCCATATTTGCCAGGCTTTACCTCCGTGAAGTCCACTTCCCAGTAGGCTCCAGGTTGGTTTCCTCTCTCCCGGATGCCAGTGGTTGGCGGGTGGGTGCTGGCATTATGGAGTTGGCAGACTGCACAGTCAGCAACCAGTCGTTCAGTCTTCTCGGAGACATTTTTAGTTTTAAGTCCAGTCTGCCTGATGAGATCCTGTAGCCGTCGGGCGCCCAAGTGGGTGCTACGGTGGATCCGTTCAAGGACCAGGGTTCCTAGTCTCTCAGGAAGGAGGATATTGTTCTTAGCGTCCCGCCACCATCCGTCTTTAACCTGGGTTAGAGGGAGCTTGCTCATCCATCTGATGTCATCCTCCGAGTAGTCGGGTTGGTGCGGTAGTTCCCGGGGGCCTGGATCTGGCAGTTGCAGGGGAAGTAATGGTATTGGAGTGTGTGCCGCCTTTCGAGCCGTCTGGTCTGCCAAATTGTTGCCTCGGGCGACTGGATTCGTGGGTTTTTGATGCCCCGGGCAGTGTACAATGGCTAGCTTTTTGGGTTCCCATATGGCCGCTAGCAAGGCCAGGATTTCCTCTTTGTTCTTGATGTCTTTGCCCTCTGCTGTGAGTAGTCCCCGCTCTCGGTATATTGCCCCATGTATATGTGCGGTAGCGAAAGCATACCAGCTGTCTGTGTATATGGTAGCTTTTTGGTCTTTGCTCATCTTGAGAGCTTGGGTCAGGGCAATTAATTCAGCTTTTTGGGCTGAGGTCCCTGGGGGGAGAGTCTCTGCCCATATCACCTCAGTTTCTGATGTTACTGCTGCCCCCGCATACCTCTGACCTTGCTGGACAAAGCTGCTGCCGTCAGTGAACCACGTGACTTGTGCATCCGGTAGGGGCTGGTCTTCCCGAACCCCATGGATCTGGGCCAGTACCTCTGCACAGTCATGGAGTGGGGAGTCCAAATCTGGGTCAGGTAATAGGGAGGCAGGGTTTAATGCCCGCGGCGGAGTGTAGCTGATTCTGAGGGGATTTAACAGTAGACCCTGGTAGTGGACCAATCGAGCATTGCTCATCCATCAGTCGGGAGGCTGTTTGAGAACCCCGTCGATGGCGTGGGGGGTGGTGACATGTAACTCCTGCCCCATAGTTAGTTTGTCAGCATCCTTTACCATTAGGGCCGTGGCGGCGATCATCCAGAGGCAAGGAGGCCAGCCGGCAGCCACTGGGTCCAATTTTTTTGATAGGTAAGCAACAGGCCTGGGCCAAGGACCGAGGGGCTGGGTCAACACGGCCTTAGCTATGCCTTTGCTTTCATCTACAAAGAGGTGGAAGGGTTTGGAGACATCAGGGAGACCCAGGGCGGGTGCGGATAGCAAGGCAGTTTTGATCTGCTGAAATGACTGCTCAGCCTCTTCTGTTCATTCAAAGGGCGTCTGCTCTTTGGTGGCTAGGTATAGCGGTTTGGCCATTTCAGCAAATTTGGGTATCCATAAACGGCAGAACCCAGCCGACCCCAAAAATTCCCTCACCTGTCGAGGCGTGGTGGGTCTGGGGATGCGGAGGATGGTTTCCTTCCGTGCATCTGTGAGCCATCGTTGCCCCCCTTTCAATAGGTATCCCAGGTAAGTTACCTCAGGCCTGCAGATCTGTGCTTTCTTGGCAGAGGCTCGGTATCCCAGGGTGCCGAGAGTCCGTAGGAGGTTTCTGGTTCCCTGCAGGCAGGCTTCAGCGGTCTCAGCAGCTATTAAGAGATCATCAACATACTGCAGGAGGGTTACATTGGGGTTTTGTCTCCGGTACTCACTGAGATCCTCGTGTAGGGCCTCATCAAACAAGGTAGGCGAGTTTTTGAATCCTTGGGGAAGTCTGGTCCAGGTGAGTTGTCCGTTTATACCTCTCTCGGGATCTGACCATTCGAAGGCAAAGAGTTCTTGACTTTTGGGCGCCAAGGGTAAACTAAAAAAGGCATCTTTGAGGTCCAGCACAGTATACCATTGTTTTTCTGGACTAAGGGCGCTCAAAAGAGTATATGGATTGGGCACAGTAGGATGGATGTCTATGACCCGTCTGTTAACTTCCCTCAGGTCCTGCACTGGGCGGTAGTCTTTACTGTTAGGTTTGCGGACTGGCAGCAGGGGTGTATTCCAGGCCGACTGGCAGGGACGCAGTATCCCCAGGTCAAGAAGCCGGCGAATATGAGGAGTGATACCAGTCTTGGCCTCTAGGGGCATGGGATACTGTCGGACACGTGCAGGATCTGCCCCCGGTTTGATCTCTATGAATAGGGCTGGGCGATGTTTGGCTAGTCCCACCCCCCCTGTTTCTGCCCATGCTTCGGGGAACTGCTGAAGCCATGACTCTATATCTTGATTTTGGGAGGGTGGTTCCTGGTGAAGTCGGTACTCATCTTCCAAGTTCAGGGTGAGCACAGATATGGGTTGGTTGTGAGGGTCTGTTACGATTGGCCCCTCTGGCCGAAAATGAATTTGTGCTCCCATTTTAGTGAGTAAGTCTCTCCCCAGTAAGGGGCAAGGGCTATCGGGAATGACCAGAAAGGTATGGGTTACCCTTCCCGTGCCCAAGTCCACAGTTCTCTGAGTGGTCCAAAGGTAACGTTTGACTCCCGTAGCTCCCTGGACCCAGGAGGATTTGTTAGAAATTTTCCCGTGGGGCTTAACCAAGACCGAATGCTGTGCCCCTGTATCCACCAGGAATTGGACTGGTTTCCCCTCCACTCGTAGGGTTACCCTGGGTTCGGGGAGGGGGTCCGAACCCCGTCCCCCCTACTCTGCATCATGTGTAAACAGGACTGGGGTGGCCTTCGGTTGCCATTGCCCCTGGTTGGGGCGCGGCTGCCTTTTCTTGGGGCATTCCCGAGCCCAGTGGCCCTTTTCCTTGCAATAGGCACATTGATCTCTGTCCAATGGTCGCCTGGGAGGTCGAGTGGCTGGGGGGCCCTCTTGATCTTTCTGAACAATGGCGGCCAGGACTTTAGTCATTTTCTCAGTGGCTTTAAGTTGTTTATCCTCTGGGGCGTCTCGGTTATTAAAGACGCGCTGGGCGATACGGAGTAAGTCCTGTATCTGTTTGCCCTCCAGATCTTCTAACTTCTGGAGTTTCTTTTTAATATCAGGGGCTGCCTGGTTAACGAAGGACATTACAATGGCGGCCTGATTTTCGGGGGCCTCTGGATCCATAGGGGTATACTGCCTAAAGGCTTCCATTAATCTTTCTAAATAAGAGGAGGGACTTTCTGTTTTACCTTGTACAATTGAATATACCTTGGCCAAATTAGTGGGCTTGCGCGCGGCAGCCCGGAGACCCGCCATTAGAGTCTGGCGATAAATGAGCAGTCGTCCCCTACCTTCTCCGGTGTTATAGTCCCATTCATCCTGCGGGGGGCGAGTTAAGGGAAAAGCTGCATTGATGAGGTCAGGGTTAGCGGTGGGTTGCCCATTATCTCCAGGAACCAGTTTTCTCGCCTCCAGCTGGATTCGCTCCCGTTCTTCGGTAGTGAATAGGATCCGGAGGACCTGTTGGCAGTCATCCCAGGTGGGCTGATGAGTGAACATAACGCTATCTAGAAGAGCTATCAAGTCTTTAGGATTATCAGAAAAACGGGCATTCTGGGTTTTCCAATTATATAGGTCACTGGTAGAGAATGGCCAATACTGGAGTCGGGGGTTCCCTGTCTCATCGGGAGGGCCTATTTCTCGCAGGGGTAGGGCTATGGTGGAATCAGGATGGCGGAACCCTGGGTCGCGCTGAGTGCGTCCGCGAGTGCGCCCAGCCGGCCCCTGGGAATTATTTTCATTGGGCAGGGGGACCGGTAGTGCCTCTGCCTCTCGGTCCTCCCGTTCTGGCCTGGGTGGCCCTCCGGGAGGGGCCGCAGGAGGTTCTACCAAGGGGAGAGGAGCAGAGCCAGGAGCAGGAAGGGGGACTGGTTGTGGGGCCAAAGGAGGAGATTGATATGGGGGGGGTCTAGGAGAAGGAGGTCTTGGCTGTCAGAGAGTATGGGTGCAGTTCGGGTCTGAGGCTTGGGAGGTTTAGTTGGTCAGGCCGCAAGGATCTTATATGACCCTGATGACAAAAAGGAGGTCATCCAGGGAGGAGGGTTTTCTACCAGGTCCTGCCATACCAGGATGTAGGGGATCTGGTCCGGATAGCCTTCTTTTCCTGGCAAGAAAACTCTAGATTTAACTTTTAGGATTATAGGAAGACAAAAGGTACCCTCGGTGGGCCAGCCAACCCCAAAAGTTGGCCATTCAGAGCGGCAGAAGGTAATTAGTTTTCTTCTCCGGATGTCCAGACTGAAGTTGTGTCCTCGGGACTTTACATCCCCGAAATTAGCGAGAAGGAGGGAGAGGGGGGTACTCTGTGCTTGGCCCATGTCTAGGTCCTGGAAGAGATTGATTAGAAAAGGTTACTCTGAAAACAAAAGTGATTAAGAGCAGTCCCAATAGCGGAGTCTGTAAAAGGAGGAAGGGGAGGTTATCGCGTGTGCGCTTCAGATGGGCTGTCAGCCCCAGATGGGTCGTGGTGGACGTCTCCAACCACACCCGACTAGGTGTCCTATAGCGCGTCCGCCAGGACTGTCCTAGTCCCCAAAACAGAAGGTACCCTGAGCCGGCTTACTTACCGATCGGTTGTCAGCGATGACCCGTTGACCTGATGTCTGGTGGGCTTGGGGGCATCCCGGACGAGCCCCCAAATGAAATGCCCAAGGTCGCGAGGCCCCTCCACAAGACCACCAGAGTCGAGAGTCAAAGCCAAACGGCAAGGGTCATTTATTGCAGGTTCGAACCTGGACCTCCGCGCACTCGTTGCCGGTGACGCTAAGAGGTCCTGGCGGAGTTTAGTACAGCTCTTTTATAGACTGGTACAAACATAGTCGCCGATTGGTTGACTTTTAAACAAAGACACTAGTCGCCGATTGGTTGACTTTTAAACAAAGACACTAGTCGCCGATTGGTTGACTTTTAAACAGAGACACTAGTCGCCGATTGGTTGACTTTTAAACAAAGACACTAGTCGCCGTCTGATTGGTTGGACGGTTGCGGGGGGGGGGTCAGCAGGCGTAATTACAGAAGCGAGAGCGGCTGGTTAAGTTTCGGTTTCCTGAGGTTTTGTTTCTTAATTGGAAATACTTAAGGCGGGGCCATGGTCGCAAAAAGAAATAGTGCAAACAGGAGGACTGATGCAACCCTAGCAGTGCTGCGGCCTCCACCAGCCCAATGGCAGGGCGGCGGGAGGCTGTGCGCCCAACTTCAGGCGGCGCTCCCAAAGGTGGCAAGCCCAGCGCCACGCCCTGGAATGGTCCTTTTTCGGCCCTTCTCCTGCGGAAAGAACAGAAAAGAAATTCTAGGAAAAGCACAAATTGAATGCAGGGCGTCAACTCAGTCCTATTCCCACCAAAGTAGAACATAGCCCCCTCATTTAAAATAATGATTCCAATTTTTATTTGGTATAAAGATTCTTTAAAAATGATTCTAAAGATTAAAAAAGAAAAAAACATTCTCTTTCTCCTACTGCAAGGTAAGTAAAAGGGTTAAAGTTCTGGACTTCATGTGGTTAGGAACAATGTTACAAGATGCTGGAAGTTTGGCTTCAAGTTTAATTTTATAGCTCATTTAAATATCCAGCATGCAATGATGTTTATATTTATTTTACTGCTTCCTTATCAAACATTTCAACTCAAACAATCTGGTAAAATGCATCTCAAATTTCATAGGAAAACAAGGCCTGCTTTATATAAATGAGTTTCATCTAATAAATTAAACTAGAAAATATCTGTTTATAGGAAATGAAGTTATGCATTTCTTCAAATACATATAATTATTGATTAGAAATTAACTTGCTATAAATACTGTTTAAATTTGAAACACACAAGCATTAAAGTGCAAGGAAAACTATTTTGCACTAGCGTTGTAAAGAGTTTTGTCAGAATGCCAAAAATCCTAGATAAATTGTTTGATAAGAATATATAAAGAAAAAGAAAATACAAAAATCAGTCTTTGCATTGCTGCTTTACTGTTAGAGAAATTTCCAATTAAAATATATAAGCTTTTCTGTCTGGCTCGTAGAGGCCTGAGAGAGACCTTGTACCTTTTTGCTGATGTTCCTGACTCAGCATGGAATGTCCTCTCCTTCTCAACCCACCAAATTACTACATCTCTTTCAAGGCCCTTTTCAAAAGCTCTTCTCCGTGGAGCTTTCCCCACAGTACAAGTCAGAATTAATTACTTCTTCCTATGGGCTCTCAAAGCACTTTGAACCTCTAAATGGCAATTACTTGATTCTGCCTTGCACTATTTACATGTTTAAATATGTCTGCCTCACAAGACTTTAGGCTCCTTGAAGACATCTTAATCAACTTTTCTTCCCCCTCACCTCACTGGATTTCTTCCAGCCCTGTGTACTTACTTATGATTTGGAAAATGGTTACCAGTTACAGAATGGGTGCCCAATAACTTTGGGTTAAAAAGAACTGAATTGAAATTATGGTCTTAATAATATTGTCTCTTCTAGTCAAATTCTGACTATAATCATGGCTTTCCAAGTTGATCATTTTGTATCTAGGACAAGAAGTCAGCAATGTTAAAACTGCAATGTGTGTTATTTTCCTAAATTTCTTGGCCTCCTAAATGCACCCTTTAATATATCATACCTGTAGAAATGGCTAAAAATATCACTTGGGTAACTATCTTTTCCCTGTGCTTTACTAAGATTAACCTTTTGAGTCATATAAATCAGAAATTCAAGGAAAGAGAAAAAGCTGAAATGGATGTCATCTTTTTCTCTTTACTTTGTGAAACTTTCAGCTTGAACATCACATTGGTGATGTTTTAAATTTTGAACTGTATTTCTATGGTGCTTCTCTCCACAGAGGTAAGAGCAAACATTATTCACTCTCAGACATCCTTTAATTTTGTGACAAGTATTTTGTAGTTAGAAAAATATGGACATGAAGTTTTAAAAATTCCCCCACAGGGTATAAATGGTGAGTAATGGTACTGAAAACGGACTTGAAGTTTTCACTTGTAATCAGTGTACTAATCACTAGACCATGTTACCATACAAATGAAGATTTGAGCATATATGTAAAATACCCCAATTAAACCTCATTGTTGGGCTAGGTAAATGCATTGAATATTGTTTTCTAGATTAGCCCTGTTATGTTTTTACTGATAACTAGTTTTATATAAGATCAAATAAATTTCTCCTTCCACATATAACATCATATTTATGTCTTCACAGTTTCTACTTAGTTTTTAATCATCTGATTTTCTATGATAACCAGATAAGATGAACATCTATTCTCAAATTACAGACAGAAGATACTGAGGCTCAGAAGTCTAATGTCAAAAAAAAAAAACAAAAAACTTTTTTCTTCCCTTTTCCAAAGATCTTTTTGTCAAATTTAGTAACAGGAAAAGAAATGTCAGAGACATGAGTGGGTGAAACTTAGAAGCACTTTAGAATAATTTGCCTTCAAATTGTCTGATTTTTATTTGATTATATATAGATCACTTTGACATGTTCTGGTATTCATTTTTAAATATTATTTCTTATTTATAAAGAACTACATGAAACCATCACAAACAATTAACTGCAATGCTTAGATTTTTTTAAATCTTTACCTCATATTAAGTATTTACATAAAACTGTTGTCTCCATACATTTCTGTCCATGTACTGAACTGAGTTTAAATAAAAGAACAGTATATTTTAAACATAAACAATAATGTTATGTTTTTCCTTTTTTAAATTTTGAATATTCTTAAAAGTGTTCACACTTTGGTGCATAATCCAAATATTATTGCAACATTGCATCAGAAGTTACCAATGGCAGGATTTGTAAAATATAAATATATATAACTGGAGTGGAAGTTGTATTATATACAAGGGACACAAAGAAATATTATAGCTGTACAAGATCAGGTCTGGACTTACATTTCCAAAATGTTAGTTGTTAGAATCTGTGGAAACTGAGGAATTAAAAAAAAAAAAAAAGATAATCCAGTAGAAAAAAAATAGAAAGATTTAAGCTGCTATTTACTTTTAAATATTTATTTTCATCTTTCATACTTAAGACGAAATAGAAGTTTAGGGAAAATAGAAAAGTTCAGTATAAATTTAAAGACACACAGATATATGGCCACTTAAAGGCTATATGTGACATCTTTTTCATAGACCAAATTACATTGGTATCTGAGTAATTAAAATTGTGGCAATGAGCAATGTAGTAGGGTCCCAGTTTACTCTAGAGAAGTAACATTACACCGATTTGCAGTTTACGAAGAAACTTTGCATAATTATATGATCTTCAGGGATGCTAGTGTAGGTCTACCAATGAAATCAAATGTAAGAACTGTTTAACAAACAAGTATTGAGCAGATGCTCTGAGAACTTGTGTAAATAATTAGAGTAAGTTCCCCCTTCCATATAGAGGAAACATATGCTTTTGTGAAGTTTCATTTTAGATCAAAAGGGAAGAGAAAAACTTAGAGTTTTTGTTTTTGTTTTTGTTTGTTTTAGTTGTCATGCTAATCTGATTTTTAGCTTCAATTACCATTAAATGCCATTTTCCCACTTCACTTGGAACAACCAAACTGCCTACACTATAAAATCAGCCACCAGGATACAAATGCCATGAAAAAAATCCCAAAGAATAAGAAGGAGTAAGAATGAGGTGCCACTTTGTTACCATTGTTTTCAAGAAAAGAATAAAATGTATTTATGTGTAGTTGAATGAAATTTTGGTGTTTACAAAAAGAGAAAGTCTTATTGAACTAGACTTAACCTATCTTAATTGTAATTTTAATTGTACCGAAAATGACAGAGTTCAAAACTGGAACATCAGGGTTGTAATATTATGTAAATGATTTTAAAAGTAAAGACTTTAAACAAATTCAGTTCATGATACTTTTAGATTATGTTTCAGTATCTTCCTTAGGAAAAAAATTACATGGTTATTATTACTAAGAAAATATTTTAATTAAGTATCTACAAATTGTAAGGTCTGATGATAGGCACCAGGTAAGATACCAAGAGGGTTCAGATATGAATCTTTTCTTATAGGAGCTTACAAATAACAGAATTACACTTTAGTTGTAATAAATTCCACAACCCAAAGCAAAAATAAATCCTATAAATTCAAACAGTAGATCAGAGAAAAAGCTCTATATTCACAACAGATTCCTATTAGTGATCAACATAAAGTTACAAAACTGTATGAATTGACATAAAACAGTGCCAGTAAAGAAAATAGAGTTAGTGTATGATGTTTGTGAAAAAATAACCTTACTGTATTTCAAAATAGATAAATTGTATTCTGATCAAAGCATCAATAAAAATCCAGAACTTGCCACGGCTCTGAAAGTGTCCAAAAGTTGAGCCCACTCTTGAAATTCTCTCCACACTGAGGATTCAAATTGAATTTGAAAAGAAATACATTATACTCTAAATAAAAATATTATATATCCTGACCAATTTTTTGCATCTTGGCAAACTTCACTTGTAATATAAAATTCAGTGAAAGTCATGCTGATAAATTATTCAGGTATTCCATAAAGGCAAGTAGCTTTACCTCTTAATCCATAAATTGAAATTCAAAGATTCTATCATCTTCTGTAAGTTTTAACTAAAATTTTGCTTAATTTTTATAGAGAAATCCAAGTAAGTTGAATGACTAACTGTATTTGAAAGACTTATTCAATTTTTTTAAAGTATAAATGCTTTTTAAAAATGCTTTGTATACATATATACATATACAAACATATAGTGTCAAATACATTGTATACAATCAATATATTTTTGTTGAAGAATGGTAGGAGATGTATGTCATTTATGCTATTCTGGAATTTATCATAATAATGCCCACTTAAAAAAAATCTTATTTTCCTGGACATTGGGAAATTTAATTTGATTTTATGGGACGTTCCTTTGTGGAACGTTCTTTGTTTTCCAAGGAAATAAAAACATCATGAGATTTAATAGAATTCTAGAAGCCATAATAAAAAAAAAAATGGTCCTAAGCCATTACTTTTTTTTTTTTTTTTGGTACTCGGGCCTCTCACTGTTGTGGCCTTTCTCGTTGCGGAGCACAGGCTGCGGACGCACAGGCTCAGCGGCCATGGCTCACGGGCCCAGCCGCTCCGCGGCATGTGGGATCTTCCCAGACCGCGGCACGAACCCGCGTCCCCTGCATGGGCAGGCGGACTCTCAACCACTGCGCCACCAGGGAAGTCCCTAAGCCATTACTTTTTATCCTGAAGTCTCCCATTTTCTCTTCTATCTTTGAGAAATAACTAATGTTTAGCAACTGAGGTTTTTTGTTTTTTTTTTTTTTTTTTTCCCACTGCTGACCCCAAGTTAGTCTCAGCCTGGGGTTCTAGTTCTTAGAGATGGGCAGATTTAATATATTTGTCACCACCTTAATACTGCTTAACTTCAGATGAGAGTGATGGTTGGTGAGTCCGTGAATAGACAACAAACCCTGAGTTGTTATTTTGAAAAAATATTCAAGAATCTCAAGTGTTTATTTTTGCTCTAAGTTGCACTACATCTGCTAGGTTCACATTCAATAATTTAAACAACTGCTTCTTTATCTCCAGCTTATCCAGTTATTACTTTAGTCACTGTCCTCGTGTTTTATTTCTTTTATTATTTTTTAAATAAGTAGAATATGACAATTTCTGTATAAATCTTTTTTTTCTGCTGGATAGGTTAGTAAGACAAATATCTAGAATTCATTTTAGGTAAAAGAGTCTACTACTTCTTTTAAGTAAAAGAATTTTAAAAGTTGTGAGCTCACATGAATGGGTAGTTTTTGAAGATCAAATAAGCTAGGGCCAATTTAGTGCACATCAAGTGAGATGTCTAGGGTTTACACTTAAAACTGAATGCACATTTGTCTTTTGTCCCTATTTCCTAATTCATTTTTAGGACTTTAAAGATCTGTTGTAACAGGACTCTTGTTACATTTAATAAGTGCCATGTTGATTGGCGTTCTCTAAGTAGGCTTTTCAGTTTGCCTGTGGGGAAATTTAATATAAAAACATTCAACATTCTTTTATTAGTGTTTTTTACTATTCCCAGTCCCATCAGACCTTTGGTGCAAGCAGTGTATTATTGAAAAGCTTATCTGTAAGAAGTGAGCCAAGGGGAAATTCAGCCTTTATTAATATTGACATCATGTTCCCGCACAATGGCTGTCTAAAGAAACTTTTCAATTGGATTTCAACTGCTTTGATGCAGTATAAATGGAAACAACTCAATGCATGTTTTAACACCGAATAGTGAATGATGCTGTACCCTACATAACCAAACCTAAAGTTGGAGTTTAGAGATATTTCAGAGAATTTAGTATTCTCAATTTATAATAGTTGGTAGAATGTTAAGTTATGTTAATTTGGTAGGTTCTTGAATACTTACAATATTTTTCTTTGGGTTCTTGTCACCTTCCCATTGCCAGTTTAAAAAAATGAATACAATTAATATATTTTTAAGATGGAAGTGATAGTTAGAGACATAGAAAACAAACTTATGGTTACCAAAGGGGAAGTGGGAGGTGAGAGATAAATTAGGAGTTTGAGATTAACAGATACACACTACTATAGATAAAATAGATGATCAACGAGGACCTACTGGATTGCACAGTGAACTCTACTCAATATTCTGTAATAACCTATATGGGAAAAGAATCTGGAAAAGAATGGATATATATACATGTATTACTGAATCACTTTGCTGTACACCTGAAGCTAACACAACATTGTAAATCAACTATACTTCATTTAAAAAAAGACTTAAGTAAGGTAATAAGTTTGGTTTGAGGATATATTATGTAGGATTATTATTTCTATATTTATTACTATATAGTTCCAACCTTCAGAAAACCCTAGATTTTAGAGGCAATTCAGGCCAGTATATTGAAAATACTTAGTCCTAGTTATTCTACTTTGTTTTACCTTAACAGGTAAAGGATCAATGAGGCAAACTGCTTTTTTGTAGAAATTTAGAGTGCAGCTCTCAATTATCTAGGTGAAAAGGTATTTTTAAGAGAAACATATATGTGCCATTTCATCACAGAGATGAACTATAGTTAAAATGCACAACCAGTAAGCCAGCACTGCAGAAAAAGACAATGAGATCTCCAAAATTAGGACAAGTCGTTGCGATTTTGCTCAGAACCTTAAATGTAAATTTATTATAGAATAAATTCTTGACTCATTGAGCGCTATCACTTCTAGGGTTTCAACTGTCCAAATTTGACATTTAGAACATTTCTTTTAAAGTCACCATTTTCCTGGAAACACTCTAATTTTGAGGAGTCTGGGGCTATATTTAGCTTTTGAAGAGTAGTCTTTTAAAAAATATGGTTATAAACCAGATTGATTTAGAGGAGCATTATAATTAGCTGCTGAATATGCAGCTAGAAGGATAGATTATTCGACATGAATCACAGAGCTCACTTTAAGTGTCATTCCCCATTCTAAACTGCCAACTTAATTTCTTCTCATTTTTCACCACAAGAGCCTTTTTTCTGTTATGCCAATAATAAAGGTGTAGTTGTCATGAAATAGGCATACCTTTGTGAAATAATGAATTATAAACTGTTTTGTTTCAATTTTTAAAGTAACTGAGTCATGATTACTTGATTTGACAATAACCAGGAAAACCCACCTGGAAAATAATATCATTTAAGAAACATATATCCAGATTTAGTAGGTTTATGAGACGCTGGCAAACATTTTTAAGCTAATGGAGAAAAATCTGTAACATAGACTAGTATAAATGATAATAAGTTTGGTCCAACAATACCTTTGGGAATGTCAGAAAATTGTTATACAAAGAACAACTCTAATAATACTGCTGGTCCATATTGAAGAAAAAATTAAGATGAGACATATAATTAGATATCTTTAATCTAAATGTTAATTAATATAATATATTATTAAAAGATAATTCTAGAAATTAATGATTTGATAATAAATATGAAAATGTTACCAATCTTTGAAACCCATTCAAAATTTGTCAGCTAAAAATAATAGTATCACACTGGGTAAATTTTATAGAAGAACCTACATTATTACGAAATCTTGGACCTGCCTTAGTAAGTGCTACCTTGTGTAAGATTGGCAGAATTGTATAACCTTTGTGTCCATCACAAGTGTAAGATAAAAAATATTGAATACACGTTGGAAATGTTCTCTTATCCCTAATGTATGTCACCGTGCCAGATGCATATTGAATGTTCAGTAAACACTTTATAAATTGAATACTAAAATGCAAATAACAGATAAACCCTTTATTGTTCTTTAGGAATACCTGTTTTCTTCCTTTTTCAAAAAATAATTTTCCTAATGTTAATTCTGCTGGAACAAATAATAGAAAATAAAGGGACTTGTTACTAAAATGATGAGTTTCTAGAACCCAGACAGGCAACCAATCCAGAAGCCATACTGCTCTACTAGAATCACTTTGGGCTAGACTTTGGTGTTGCTGTCAATGTGTTGGTAAATTTGAAAAACAGAAGTGAGGGGAGGAAGACTGCAGAAGAAAATCTGCACAGACAGACACAGAAGCACACACTCATGGGTGCTGTAGATGCAGACGTAGGTGCAGAGTGCTGTGGGGAACAGACTCAACTCTCCTCTGAGAGGTCTTTGAGGATTTGGTGTAATTGATTACTGCACCTTATCTGAGGGTTTCTAATTCTGTGAGCCTGGAGTGCATGTAAGAATCTTCCTTTCTAGCAAGTTCTCTGGTATTGCTAATGCTGCTGTTGAAGACACACAGTTTGAGAACTACTGAATTAAAGAATGGGTTTGGTATATACAATAGTATTTTGAATAGGTTTGGTATATACGACAATATTTTCACCCTCATCAGATGGGGAACTCCTTTATCTGTGGCTGTTAATACGAACAGTCATGTTACTGTAATGTGAATGTTTTCCTGTTCTTGAAGCTATATATCACATTTAAAGGATAATACAATCACTAGATATAACCTACCACATGCAAAAATTCTCAGGATATTTATACTTCTAAATGGCAAACCTATAGTTACACGAAATTGAAATAGACATAACGTAGCAGTGCTTACATGCAAATCAGATAAACCATGCTGGTGTACGAATGTAAGCATATTTTTAGTTCAGCCTTAGATCTGTACACTCCTATCAACAGTCAACAAGAAAATACTTTATTCTCCAATTATTTTTAGGACCATATGCCACCATAGACAAACATCTCTAATTGCAGTAAAAAATACACAAAAAAACAAAAAAAACCCTCTGTGAATTAATCTCCATTTAAACAACTCCTTAGGAGCTTCTCTGATGACGCAGTGGTTAAGAATCTGCCTGCCAATTCAGGAGACACAGGTTCGAGCCCTGGTCCGGGAAGATCCCACATGCCACGGAGCAGCTAAGCCCGTGTGCCACAGCTACTGATCCTGCGCTCTAGAGCCTCCGAGCCACAACTACTGAAGCCTGCGCACCTAGAGCCCGTGCTCCGCAATAAGAGAAGCCACCGCAATGAGAAGCCCACGCACCGCAGCGAAGAGTAGCCCCCGCTCTCCGCAACTAGAGAAAACCCGCGTGCAGCAATGAAGACCCAACGCAGCCAAAATATAAAATTTTGATTTTATAAATCAAAATAATAAAGTTCCCTTTAAAAAAATGTATTATAAACAACTCCTTAGATTAACTGACATTGAGTATTCCTTTGATACAATGCAGGAACTGATGCTACTGGCACAGGGGATGCTCACAACCGTTGGTGAATTTCTAGAACTTCCAGCCCCTTTCTGCTCCTGCCAGGTGAGCTGAGTACTTACGCAGGGTCAGTTGCTTGTTCTTGAATCTGTTTTGGCAATTGTTCTTATTATTGTAAAAATATAATTTAATAGTATATTGCATAAAGATTTTTCATATAAGTAAAACATTATAAAATTTAAAAATGTCATTAAAATGGTGTCAATTCAGATGGGGACAAGAGAGCTACAAAAAATGCAGAAAATATAAATCTAAAAGTTATTTTGTAATCATATTGCTTTGTGAGTTTAATTCACTGTAAGAAAATCAATACATAATATCATAGAAATGCATTATGAATATAATTAATGGAAGAAAGATTATGTTGGGTTTTATTGGGATAGGTCCATTTTCAAAGGAAAGTATTTGCCCTATATTGGAATATTTATAAATAAATATAGACTTGGTTTTAAGTTAAAATAAAATGGTCAAGATTGGTATGTTTATCTTCTTCTTCATCATCACCATCATCATCATCATCATCATCATTCTCTGCTTTAACTTACTCTGGCAAAGATTGCTAATTGTCTAGCCAAGTAAGTTGTCACCTTCTTGCATAGTAATAGAGTGGTAGCTGGCATGTCTCTCTAGGAATACATTTCCTTTCACCCCATGGCATGCAGTTAGTTGTGACCATGTGACTAAATTCTTGGCAATGGCATGTGACCATAAATGGTGGCTGCCAATTCCAGATCTAGTTCTTAAAACATTTCAGGGTCAAAGCTGTGTCACAACTTGTGTCTGTGTTCTTGCTTCTTCATACTTATACCCCTCACAAGTGTAAGAACGCAGATGAGACACAGCTTTCACAGAAATTAGAAATACATCCTAGAGAATAGTAGAAAATGGAGGAAGCATAGGTTTCTGAATAATCATATGAAGCAAGGAAGCCTCGCCACATGAAAAAAGAAAACAACCCTTTAAGCAACTTCTGTTGGACTTTTTGTTGTATTTGCATTAACTTAACTCTTTGCCCTAATACCCCTATTTTTTTTTTTGCTATTAAATTACTAAATATGGCTCCTAAGTGAAAGACGGAATTTCTACTATATGGGAAGAACTCTACAAACTCCCTAAAATTAGAAAATTTTAACTGTCTGAGAATTATATTAAAATTTTCATTTCTCAATTTTTATTACATTTTTGTAGCGTACAAGAAGTCTCTCTCAACAAAATTATTAAAACAAGTAAAAAAAGAAACACATCTATGTAGAAAATTAGAAAGGATCAATAGAAAAACTGGAACTAATGAGCAATTATAACAAGGTTAATATCAAAAATCAATTGCTTTCCTATACCAACAACAAAGTGGAATTCGAAATTATAAACACAATACCGTCTACATTAGCATCCAAAAAATTAAATACTTAGGTATAAATCTAACAAAATACTTACAAGATCTGTATGAAGAAAACTCTGAAACTCTGATGAACACAATCAAAGAAGAACCAAATAAATGAAGAGAAATTTCATGTTTATGGAAGGGAAGACCCAATATTGTCAAGATGTCAGTTCTTCCCAATTTGATCTATAGATTCATTGCAGTCTCAGTCAAAATCCTAGCAAGTTATTTTATGGATATCAACAAACTGATTCTAAAGTGTATATGGAGAGTCAAAAGACACAGAATAACTGACATAATACTGAAAGAGAACAAAGTTAGAGGGCTCACGTTACCCAACTTCAAGACTTACTATAAAGCTACAGTAATTAAGACAGTGCGGTATTGGCAAAAGAATAGACAAATAGATCAATGGAAGAGAACAGAGATCACAGAAATAGATCCATATAATTATAATCGACTGACCTTTGACAAAGAAGCAAAGCCAATACAATGAAGCAAAGATTGTCTTTCAACAAATGGTGCTGGAACAATTGGACATCCAATGTAAAAAAATGAATCTAGAACAGACCTTCTACCCTTCTCAGACTTAACTCAAAGTGAGTCATAGACCTAAATGTAAAGTGCAAAAAATAAAATCCTATAAAATTCCTAGAAGATAACATAGGAAAATACCTAGATGGCCTTGGGTATGGCAATGACTTTTTAAGTACAACACCAAAGACATTGTGCATGAAAAAAAAATGATAAGATGGACTTCATTAAAATTAAAAACTTTTGCTCCACAAAAGACAATGTTAACAGAATGAGAAAAGAAGCCATAAAAAGAATAAAATATTCCAAAGGACACATCTAATAACGAACTGTTATCCAAAAATATACAAAGAACACTTACAATTCAACAATGAGAAAACAAACAACCAGATTTTAAAATGGGCTAGTGACCTTAATAAACAGCTTGCCAAAGAAGATATATAGGTGGTAAATAGCATATGAAAAGATGACCCACATTACACATTGTTTAAGGAAATGCAAATTAAAACAATGAGCTACAATTACATATCTGTTAGAATGACTAATGTTGGGAAAACACCAAGTGTGGTGAAGATGTGTAGCAACAGGAACTCTCATTCATTGCTGCTGGGAATGCAAAATAGTACAGCCATTTGGGAAGACAGTTTGGTGATTTCTTACAAAACTCAACATACTCTTACTGTATGATGCAATA